>NW_027195491.1:122500-177097 GCF_038502225.1 Cherax quadricarinatus
CCAACACTGAACATGTGGTGACAACTGCTACCTGAGGCAGAGATAATTGTTCATTATCACAAACACTGAACATGTGGTGACAACTGCTACCTGAAGCAGAGATAATTGTTGATTATCACCAATGCTGAACATGTGGTGACAACTGCTACCTGAGGCAGAGATAATTGTTGATTACCACCAACACCGAACATGTGGTCACAACTGCTACCTGAGGCAGAGATAATTGTTGATTATCAACAACACTGAACATTTGGTGACAACTGCTACCTGAGGCAGAGATAATTGTTGATTATCACCAACACTGAACATGTGGTGACAACTGCTACCTGAGGCAGAGATAATTGTTGATTATCACCAACACTGAACATGTGGTGACAACTTATGCCTGAGGCAGAGATAATTGTTGATTATCACCAACACTGAACATGTGGTGACAACTGCTACCTGAGGCAGAGATAATTGTTGATTATCACCAACACTGAACATGTGGTGACAACTGATGCCTGAGGCAGAGATAATTGTTGATTATCACCAACACTTAACATGTGGTCACAACTGCTACCTGAGGAAGAGATAATTGTTGATTATCACCAACACTGAACATGTGGTGTCAACTGCTACCTGAGGCAGAGATAGTTGTTTATTATCACCAACACTGAACATGTGGTCACAACTGCTACCTGAGGCAGAGATAATTGTTCATTATCACCAACACTGAACATATGGTCACAACTGCTACCTGAGGCAGAGATAATTGTTGATTATCACCAACACTGAAGATGTGGTGACAACTGCTACCTGAGGCAGAGATAATTGTTGATTATCACCAATACTGAACATGTGGTGACAACTGCTACTTGAGGCAGAGATAATTGTTGATTATCACCAACACTGAACATGTGGTCACAACTGCTACCTGAGGCAGAGATAATTGTTGATTATCACCAACACAGAACATGTGGTCACAACTGCTACCTGAGGCAGAGATAATTGTTGATTATCACCAACACTGAACATGTGGTGACAACTGCTGCCTGAGGCAGAGATAATTGTTGATTATCACAAACACTGAACATGTGGTGATAACTGCTACCTGAGGCAGAGATAATTGTTGATTATCACCAACACTGAACATGTGGTGACAACTGCTACCTGAGGCAGAGATAATTGTTGATTATCACCAACACTGAACATGTGGTGACAACTGATGCCTGAGGCAGAGATAATTGTTGATTATCACCAACACTGAACATGTGGTGATAACTGCTACCTGAGGCAGAGATAATTGTTGATTATCACCAACACTGAACATGTGGTGACAACTGCTACCTGAGGCAGAGATAATTGTTGATTATCACCAACACTGAACATGTGGTCACAACTGCTACCTGAGGCAGAGATAATTGTTCATTATCACCAACACTGAACATATGGTCACAACTGCTTCCTGAAGCAGAGATAATTGTTGATTATCACCAACACTGAACATGTGGTGACAACTGCTACCTGAGGCAGAGATAATTGTTCATTATCACCAACACTGAAAATGTGGTGACAACTGCTACCTGAGGCAGAGATAATTGTTGATTATCACCAACACTGAACATGTGGTGACAACTGCTACCTGAGGGAGAGATAATTGTTGATTATCACCAACACTGAACATGTGGTGACAACTGCTACCTGAGGCAGAGATAATTGTTCATTATCACCAACAGTGAACATGTGGTGACAACTGCTACCTGAAGCAGAGATAATTGTTGATTATCACCAACACTGAATATGTGGTCACAACAGCTACCTGAGGCAGAGATAATTGTTGATTACCACCAACACTGAACATGTGGTGACAACTGCTACCTGAGGGAGAGATAATTGTTCATTATCACCAACACTGAACATGTGGTGACAACTGCTACCTGAAGCAGAGATAATTGTTCATTATCACCAACACTGAACATGTGGTGACAACTGCTACCTGAGGCAGAGATAATTGTTCATTATCACCAACAGTGAACATGTGGTGACAACTGCTACCTGAAGCAGAGATAATTGTTGATTATCACCAACACTGAACATGTGGTGACAACTGCTACCTGAGGTAGAGATAATTGTTGATTATCACCAACACTGAACATGTGGTGACAACTGCTACCTGAGGCAGAGATAATTGTTCATTATTACCAACACTGAACATGTGGGGACAACTGCTAGCTGAGGCAGAGATAATTGTTGATTATCACCAACACTGAACATGTGGTGACAACTGCTACCTGAGGCAGAGATAATTGTTGATTATCACCAACACTGAACATGTGGTGACAACTGCTACCTGAGGCAGAGATAATTGTTGATTATCACCAACACTGAACATGTGGTGACAACTGCTAGCTGAGGCAGAGATAATTATTGATTATCACAAACACTGAACATGTGGTGACAACTGATAGCTGAGGCAGAGATAATTGTTGATTATCACCAACACTGAACATGTGGTGACAACTGCTACCTGAGGCAGAGATAATTGTTCATTACCACCAACAGTGAACAAGTGGTGACAACTGCTACCTGAAGCAGAGATAATTGTTGATTATCACCAACACTGAACATGTGGTGACAACTGCTACCTGAGGCAGAGATAATTGTTGATTATCACCAACACTGAACATGTGGTGACAACTGCTACCTGAGGCAGAGATAATTGTTCATTATCATGAACACTGAACATGTGATGACAACTGGTAGCTGAGGCAGAGATAATTGTTGATTATCACCAACACTGAACATGTGGTGACAACTGCTACCTGAGGCAGAGATAATTGTTGATTATCACTAACACTGAACATGTGGTGACAACTGCTACCTGAGGCAGAGATAATTGTTCATTATCACCAACACTGAACATGTGGTGACAACTGCTAGCTGAGGCAGAGATAATTATTGATTATCACAAACACTGAACATGTGGTGACAACTGCTAGCTGAAGCAGAGATAATTGTTGATTATCACCAACACTGAACATGTGGTGACAACTGCTACCTGAGGCAGAGATAATTGTTGATTATCACAAACACTGAACATGTGGTGACAACTGCTACCTGAGGCAGAGGTAATTGTTCATTATGACCAACACTGAACATTTTAACTGAACAATGTCATCATATTATTTAATGTTTCAGAAAATTATGATGTATAATGTCTTAATTCATTATACATCATAATATATCGGATTACTTTCATGTATTTGATGTATTGTATTTCAGGACATTATGAAATATAATGTTTCAGATTTATTATCAAGTATGATGCTTCAGGTTATTATGAAGTTTAATGAATCATAACTTTAAAATGTTTAATGATTCAGTTCACTATTCTGTATAATATATCATGTCATTATCATGTATAATGTGTAAAATCATTATCGTCTATAATGCTGCAACTTATTATATAGATTATTTGTAAGTTGTTTCTGAAGCAAAATGTATTAAGTTATTATAATTAATGTAACAAGTAAGTGTCATTGTAGTAACACAAGCACAGTCTTTCATTGTTGTTGACTGACCTCTCAAAGTGTCATTGTAGTAACATCAGTACAGTCTCTCACTGGTGTTGACTGACATCACAAAGTGTCATTGTAGTAACACCAGTACAGTCTCTCACTGGTGTTGACTGACATCACAAAGTGTCATTGTAGTAGCACCAGTACAGTCTCTCACTGATGTTGACTGACATCACAAAGTGTCATTGTAGTAGCACCAGTACAGTCTCTCACTGGTGTTGACTGACATCACAAAGTGTCATTGTAGTAACACCAGTACAGTCACTCACTGATGTTGACTGACCTCACAAAGTGTCATTGTAGTAGCACCAGTACAGTCTCTCACTGGTGTTGACTGACCTCACAAAGTGTCATTGTAGTAACACCAGTACAGTCTCTCACTGATGATGACTAACCTCACAAAGTGTCATTGTAGTAACACCAGTACAGTCTCTCACTGGTGTTGACTGACCTCACAAAGAAGAAAACATTTTCACTGTCACTCATTCAATAACTGTCTTACCTGAACACCACTGAGAGCTATCATACGAGATCCAGATGACTGGTCCCACAACCATGATCCATATGACTGGTCCCACAACCATGACCCAGATGACTGGTCCCACAACCATGACCCAGATGACTGGTCCCACAACCATGACCCAGATGACAAGTCCAACAACCATGACCCAGATGACTGGTCCCACAACCATGACCCATATGACTGGTCCCACCACCATGACCCAGATGACTGGTCCCACAATCTTGATCCATATGAGTCTTCATACAACCATGACAGAGATGACTGGTCCAACAACACTGGCATAGATGACTGGTCCCAAAACCATGACCCAGATGACTGGTCCCACAACCATGACCCAGATGACTGGTCCTACAACCATGACCCAGATGACTGGTCCAACAACCATGACCCAGATGACTGGTCCCACAACCATGACCCGTATGACTGGTCCCACAAGCATGATCCAGATGACTGGTCTAACAACAATGACCCAGATGACTGGTCCCACAATCATGATCCATATGAGTCTTCATACAACCATGACAGAGATGACTGGTCCAACAACACTGGCATAGATGACTGGTCCCAAAACCATGACCCAGATGACTGGTCCCACAACTATGAACCAGATGACTGGTCCCACAACCATGACCCACATGACTGGTCCCACAACTATTACCCAAATGACTGGTCCCACAACTGTGATGCAGATCACTGGTCCCACAATCATGACTCAGATGACTGGTTCCACAACAATGACCCAGATGACTGGTTCCACAACCATGACCCAGATGACTGGTCCCACAACAATGACCCAGATGACTGGTCCCACAACTATGACGCAGATGACTGGTCCCACAACCATGACCCAGATGACTGGTCCCACAACCATGATGCAGATGACTGGTCCCACAAGAAAGACGCAAATGACTGGTCCCACAACCATGACCCAGATGACTGGTCCTACAGCCATGACACAGGTGACTAGTCCCATAACCATGACCCGGACGACTGGTCCCACAACCATGACCCAGTTGAATGGTCCCACAACCATGTCCCAGATGACTGGTCCCACAACCATGACCCAGATGAATGGTCCCACAACCATGACCCAGATGACTGGTCCCACAACCATGACCCAGATGACTGGTCCCACAACCATGACCCAGATGACTGGTCCCTCAACCATGACCCAGATGACTGGTCCCACAACCATTACCCTAATGACTTGTCCCACAATTGTGATGCAGATCACTGGTCCAACAATCATGATTCAGATGACTGGTTCCACAACAATGACCCAGATGACTGGTTCCACAACCATGACCCAGATGACTGTTCCCACAACCATGACCCAGATGACTGGTCCCACAACTATGACGCAGATGACTGGTCCCAAAACCATGACCCAGATGACTGGTCCCATAACCATGATGCAGATGACTGGTCCCACAACCATGACCCAAATGACTGGTCCTACAACGATGACCCAGATGACTGGTCCCACAGCCATGACACAGGTGACTAGTCCCATAATCATGACCCAGACGACTGGTCCCACAACCATGTCCCAGTTGAATGGTCACACAACCATGACCCAGATGACTGGTCCCACAACCATGACCCAGATGACTGGTCCCACAACGATTACCCAAATGACTTGTCCCAAAACTGTGATGCAGATCACTGGTCCAACAATCATGACTCAGATGACTGGTTCCACAACAATGACCCAGATGACTGGTCCCACAACCATGACCCAGATGACTGGTCCCACAACTATGACGCAGATGACTGGTCCCAAAACTATGACCCAGATGACTGGTCCCACAACCATGACCCAGACGACTGGTCCCACAACCATGACCCAGTTGACTGGTCCTACAACAATGACCCAGATGACTGGTTCGACAACCATGACCCAGATGACTGGTCCCACAACCATGACCCAGATGACTGGTCCCACAACTATGACACAGATGACTGGTCCCAAAACCATGACCCAGATGACTGGTTCGACAACCATGACCCAGATGACTGGTCCCACAACCATGACCCAGATGACTGGTCCCACAACTATGACGCAGATGACTAGTCCTATAACCATGACCCAGACGACTGGTCCCACAACCATGACCCAGTTGACTGGTCCCACAACCATGACCCAGATGACTGGTCCCACAACCATGACCCAGATGACTGGTCCCATAACCATGACCCAGATGATTGGTCCCATAATTATGACCTAGATGACTGGTCCCACAACCATGAGAGAGATGACTGGTCCCACAACCATGACCTAGATGACTGGTCCCACAAACATGACCCACATGACTGGTCCTACAACAGTGACCTGATCACTGGTTCCACAACCATGACCCAGATGACTTTTCCCATAACCATGACTCAGATGACTGATCCGACAACCATGACCCAGATGACTGGTCCCACAACCATGACCCAGATGACTCGTCCCACAACCATTGCCCAGATGACTGGTCCCACAACCATGACCCAGATGACTGGTCCCACAACCATGACGCAGATGACTTGTCCGTCAACCATGACCCAGATGACTTGTCCCACAACCATGACCCAGATGACTGGTCCCACAACCATGATGCAGATGATTGGTCCCACAACCATAACGCAGATGACTGGTCCGACAACCATGACCGAGATGACTTGTCCCACAACCATGATCCAGATGACTGGTCCCACAACCATTGCCCAGATTACTGGTCCCTCAACCATGATTCAGATGACTGGTCCGACAACCATGACCCAGATGACTTGTCCCACAACCATGACCCAGATGACTGGTCCCACAACCATGGCCCAGATTACTGGTCCCACAACCATGACGCAGATGACTGGTCCCACAACCATGACCCAGATGACTGGTCCTACAACTTTGACGCAGATGACTGGTCCCAGAACCATGACCCAGATGACTGGTCCGACAACCATGACCCAGATGACTGGTCCCACAACCATGACCCAGATGACTGGTCCCACAGCCATGACCCAGATGACTGGTCCCACAACCATGACCCAGATGACTGGTCCCACAACCATGACCCAGATGACTGGTCCTATATCAATAAACCAGATGACTGGTCCCACAACCATGACCCAGATGACTGGTCCCATATCAATGAACCAGATGACTGGTCCCACAACCATGATGCAGATGACTGGTCCCTCAACAATGACCCAGATGACTGGCCCTACAACCATGATGCAGATGACTGGTCCCACAACCATGACCCAGATGACTGGTCCCACAACCTTAACGCAGATGACTGGTACCACAACGATGACTCAGATGACTGGTCCCGTAACTATAACCCAGACTGGTCCAACAACCATGACCCAGATGACTGGTCTCACAACCATGATGCAGATGACTGGTCGCACAACTATGACCCAGATGACTGGTCCCACAACCTTGACGCAGATGACTAGTACCACAACCGTGACTCAGATGACTGGTTCCACAACCATAACCCAGACTGATCCAACAACCATGACCCAGATGACTGGTCTCACAACCATGATGCAGATGACTGATCCCACAACCATGACCCAGATGACTGGTCCCACAATCAAGACCCTGATGACTGGTCCCACAACCTTGACGCAGATGACTGGTACCACAACCATGACCCAGATGACTGGTCCCACAACCATGACCCAGATGACTGGTCCCACAATCTTGACGCAGATGACTCGTCCCACAACCATGACCCAGATGACTGGGTCCACAATCATGACGCAGATGACTGGTCCCACAACCATGAACCAGATGACTGGTCCCACAATCATGACGCAGATGACTGGTCCCACAACCATGACCCAGATGACTGGCCCCACAATCATGACGCAGATGACTGGTCCCACAACCATGACCCAGATGACTGGTCCCACAACCATGACGCAGATGACTGGTACGGCAACCATGATGCAGATGACTTGTTCCACAACCATGACGCAGATGACTGGTCCCACAACCATGACACAGATGACTGGTCTCACAATCATGACCCTGGTGAGTGGTCCCGCAACCAGGACTCGGAAGACTGGTAAGGAATAATTGCTGGATTTGTGACTGGTCTGACCTCTCAGTGATTACGTTATTTCTTCTACTAGTGTCCTACACCTCACCTTTTGATGGTATATAATGTGCCATACTGTCTTGTCAACTTAAGATTGTTTCAAACTTTGTAACAAACACTTTTCTTCAGTCTGTGGGACTGACCACCTCAAAACTACGTCTTCAGGCGTGATGGACTGATTACATCGTCTTCAGATCTGTGCTCTTTCTGCCAACTTTTCTGTACTCAACTGAATAATCCAAGTGTCTAGGCCTCTTCCTTACCACACCAGCTAAGTGCAGATGTGAGTTTAAGCGGAGTAATGGTCAACCTGGGCCGTCATACACGGATGTTGCTAGTCAACAATCCAGTGACTGTAAATCACTGACTGTCACTAACTTTTGTGAGCTCTCCTCTTTGTAGATTCACAAAAGACCGTATGTTTATGTTTGTAACTGACACATAAACTGACAGAAACATTAATAGTTGACCATTGTCCTGCAGAGAACGCTACTTCTGGTGATTAATGCTGATATTAGGAAAAATATATTCAAGTGATTGCAAGACAGTACAAACAATGCCACTAGTTCTGTCATGTCATTACAGACTGTTTCAAACTCCAGCGGGAGTCTTCAGGTAGTGGTAAGTCTGGGAGTACTTATGTCCAGTATCTGGCCTATAGTTCCTGTCACCTAGAATGCGGGTGAGTGCATGACCTCCTATAGTAGAGTGACACTGCATGAATCAGATAAAACTGTGACCATTACCACCTTTAGGGACACTGGTGCTTATTGTTCTTTCTTCCCATCTCAAAAAACACATATCTCAAACAAAAGTTACTACTTATTGTGTATGGTGGGGCAAGAATTTTTGTACTACTGCATAGAATTTGTTAGCTCCAAGTATTATAAAGAAGTAACTGTATGGGTTTCAGGGGAACTTCCTATGAGGTAACATATTATAATTAATAAAAACGTCCTCTTTTCCCATATTATGTTGTAACCTTATTGTGAACACTGAGACATCGACACATGAACAGTTCAACTCACAGCTGTAACACGGACAATGTCCAAAGATAAATCTGGTGAGAATGTTGATCTAGACTTGGAGGACTCAGAAACTGGTTTGGACAGCTAGTTTTACGAAGGTAGCTGCTGAGATCATCGTAATTAGAGTTAAACCCATTGTCAAGTGTTCCTCATCCATAGAAGCAGCACTGCTGGACACTCTCACTTTCATTCTTGATGAACGACTTTCAGACAGAGGCTTCAATGACTTTGCAAACTCTACATTGACTGAAGTTGAAGCTAAACACTTGCCTTTGCTAGACTGGGGATTCTTATGAAAAATTAATCCTGCTACATTGGTGAAGAAGGTAATTCAGCAGAAATCTTTAGGGAGATCAAAAATTTCGATAACAGGCACTTCGTGTTAACACTCCCATAACTTTCTTAAGGATTGACATAAATCTTCTATGAAAACTCAAGACAGAGTTGAGACGGAATTTAGAGGTATATCAAACCCGCCAGGAGTATCAGCTGGTGGAAAAGTCTCTGTGCCTTTAGCTGGTAGACAAAAGACCATTCAAACACCTGATATGTGTGAGCATTTTCCCAAAGTTAAGTTTATGTAACCATTTCCTTTACAGTATTCTTGGTAATACCACTGTATACCCAAAGGCAGGGCCAATGTGCACCACATATACAGAACGGATACCAAAGGCTGGTTGGACTCCCACGCTCAATACAAAGCGATCAAGGGTCGCCTTTCAAGGTCAAAGGTTTCCTTGAGGTTCTGAACTTACAACCGTCATCCACAAGGTGCTCCTGAACTCTTCAAGTAAACCATCAAGACCATGATGAGGACTTATTGTCTACATTATTCTACAGATTGTGATGAGATCTTATTGCTGCTGCTCTTCACTATGTGAGAGACTGTACACGAGTCTATCAGCTACTTTGAAATATTATTCAGCCATAAAGTAAGAGCACCTTCACAAGTTCTAGTGCTGCTTGGGTTAACATTAAGAACAAAGCTCAAAGCCAATTTAATGTTATGTTCCACCTCATTAGGTAAGTAGCCAAAGAAAATCTTATAAAAGCACATAAAAAAATAAATATATGTATTATCAAAGTAGATCATTCAGAGCAGGAGGCAAAGGCAGTTCAGGAACTGGTACCTGATCATACCCCCCTAAATTCACACTGTTTAGGACTTGTGCAGTGGAGGAGGAAAACGTCCATCCACATTTATGTGGTTGTTTCTCTGGATGACTTTCGAGGTTGATGAGCCAGACGTGTAACAAGACATCAGCGAAATACATGTAAGACACTTTATTTTGCAACTATTACATTATCAATGATCATTGATGTCTGGTCTATCTGAGGTGCTGAACACTGATATAATGGCACTGCTTCAAAATTACACAGACATTTTTTCAGATGCCTCTAAAGTATGTAATGTTGGCTTTCAAGATGAGTATGTTGGTAATGGTAAACATATTAAACTATCCTTTTATATGACTCGTCCAGAGAAACTCCAGCTACTACAACCAGAGATTAATTTTCTAATGGAAAACTGTTAGGAGGGGGGTGGTGGATTCAACAACTCCATGAACATTGTCTTGTATATTAGGCAAGAAGTTAGAGGACAGAGTGTTGATGTGTGCAGATTATAGGAAGGTTAACAACCTCACACAGCCAAACAATGTAATAAAGTAACCTCTATCACATGATTACATTGGTCACATCTGGTGTAAAATTTTTGGTGATAAGCCTCAGGAATTAACATTAGTATTATTGTTATCATTGCAGTTATTATTATTTATTTTATTTTTATTATCACACTGGCCGATTCCCACCAAGGCAGGGTGGCCCGAAAAAGAAAAACTTTCACCATCATTCACTCCATCACTGTCTTGCCAGAAGGGTGCTTTACACTACAGTTTTTAAACTGCAACATTAACACCCCTCCTTCAGAGTGCAGGCACTGTACTTCCCATCTCCAGGACTCAAGTCCGGCCTGCCGGTTTCCCTGAACCCCTTCATAAATGTTACTTTGCTCACACTCCAACAGCACGTCAAGTATTAAAAACCATTTGTCTCCATTCACTCCTATCAAACACGCTCACGCATGCCTGCTGGAAGTCCAAGCCCCTCGCACACAAAACCTCCTTTACCCCCTCCCTCCAACCTTTCCTAGGCCGACCCCTACCCCGCCTTCCTTCCACTACAGACTGATACACTCTTGAAGTCATTCTGTTTCGCTCCATTCTCTCTACATGTCCGAACCACCTCAACAACCCTTCCTCAGCCCTCTGGACAACAGTTTTGGTAATCCCGCACCTCCTCCTAACTTCCAAACTACGAATTCTCTGCATTATATTCACACCACACATTGCCCTCAGACATGACATCTCCACTGCCTCCAGCCTTCTCCTCGCTGCAACATTCATCACCCACGCTTCACACCCATATAAGAGCGTTGGTAAAACTATACTCTCATACATTCCCCTCTTTGCCTCCAAGGACAAAGTTCTTTGTCTCCACAGACTCCAAAGTGCACCACTCACTCTTTTTCCCTCATCAATTCTATGATTCACCTCATCTTTCATAGACCCATCCGCTGACACGTCCACTCCCAAATATCTGAATACGTTCACCTCCTCCATACTCTCTCCCTCCAATCTGATATTCAATCTTTCATCACCTAATCTTTTTGTTATCCTCACAACCTTACTCTTTCCTGTATTCACCTTTAATTTTCTTCTTTTGCACACCCTACCAAATTCATCCACCAATTATTATTATTATTATTATTATTATTATTATTATTATTATTATTATTATTATTATTATTATTACTATTATTATTATTATTATTATTATTATTATTATTATTATTATTATTATTATAATAATAATAATAAAAATTATTATTACTATTATTATTATTATTATTATTATTATTATTATTATTATTATTATTATTATTATTATTATTATTATTATTATTATTATTGTGGAAAATATTTTAATTTTCCGAAACTATAGAGCCTAATAGGTGTTTAATGTGTCTATATGGGTCAAAAATGTATTTGAAAATAGAGTAGAACCAAGAGTTCCCTTTGCGCATGCGCGGATGTGCCGGGGGGAAAGGTTTGGGGCGACTCGGGCCATGGTGGTGGCGGGAGTGTTTTGAATGGGTGAGGAGGCTGAGAAAACCGGGAATGAGGAAACAGGCGTTCACGGGGGCCTAAGGATCAATATAGGCCTCAATTCATAATAGGAAGTGTCGTGACTGTCCCTAGTGAAGAGTGAGGGAACGTGATTTACGGGACCACTGTAAAGGGGTGGTAAAATTAGTGAATAATGTTCGAGCGGGTGGCAGGTGCATGGCCAGGGTGTGTGTCCAGGGGACATACCCGTGTGTTAATCCTCGCTCATCGGCCTCAGATCTTAATGGAGTGACCTCTAATTTGTATAATAGTTATGAGACGTTAAATCATCTTGTGAATGGTAATGTAATCAGTGATAATAAAATTGAGTTAAGAGAATGCGGGATGTGAAATAGAGCGCCCTGCTCCGAGTGAACGTGTGACTCTCGTACCGGGGATAATGAAGATTTATGTAATCACGACTTCTAAACCGGGACAAACCGACGGATACCTCGTCCTGCCGGAATGAGAACCGTGTCGGTGTAGCAGGACATCGAAATGAGATGGTGAATGTAGGAAATAAGGAGTATCAATCACCCACAGTTAAGTAACCCTTCTAGTTATAACAGACTCATGCTGGCCAGTTATGTTATGTTGTAATTGGATAGGTTATGAGTGATCCAGCTACATCAAGTGACCACCAGAGAACAGCTGGTAAGTGGTGGGATTATGTACAAATGTTTTTCCTTGATGGATGTATCCATGTGTATCCTACCCCCCCCCCTTCATTCAGCTAAACTAATATAATATACTGTCCACAATTAATTAGTAGCACCGTACTTGTGGGTGCTATCCAATCCATACTGGTCTTGGATAGATATGGATAAGATTGTGAGGTCGAAGGGGCCACCTGTAGTGACCAGAGGTGGTTAAGTTTTCTCACATGTCTACACGGGGTGACTACGGTAAACAATATGGTTGTCTCCCAATGAGATTACTTGTATGTATATAATGTTGAGGTACATACTGATAAGCACCCTAGAAAATTTTCCATATCTGCCCGTTGGTCCTTCGTGAACCGGATGCAATCAGTGAAAAAATTAATTGAATTAATTACTTAATAATTAAGTGACTGATTGAAGGAAGTGGGTGTAGGGTGCACAAATTTAATCGGACGTGTGGTGGAGGATAATTAGCCCAGTTAAGTACCAGCACATGGGTGGCTAGGATTTATACAAGAGTAAAGTGCAAGAATTACTCTCACAAGGTGTCTACTTAAGTTGTATAATCAGTGATTAATAATTCTCTAACCATGACTGGATCTAATGGAGTTAATGTGGCTGACAAGTCCGTGAATTTTAGAGTAATGAAAGCATCATTACAGGCTATTAAAAGCCATGTGACGAAGGCATTTGATTTAGTGAATCAAAGAACCGTGAACCTTAATGAATTAAAATTATATTTAGATGTTTTAGAGAGTAGATTTGATTGGTACAAATTGTGGTTTAAAGACTGTGAAAGAGATCTGCTGGAGAATTGTGCAGATGGAATGGAAATGAATGTTTTAATTAATCAACATTACGAATTGGAAGAAAAACTGTCTTGTAAAAGTAAGGCTTTGAATAAATTAAAGGGTGTAAGCCAGGCAGTTGGTCAACCTATTAATGCAAAGGGTGGGTTTGCCAAAACCTCCAGAGTACGGTCTGGAGGAAATCAAACTAGGTCGGCAGGAATTAATTGTTCAATTGCAGACCAGTCAGCCAAACATTTCTAAGGATATAACACATAATGACTCTGAAGTATCTGTCAAGTCGCAAAAGGGAAAAATAATCCCAGTGGTAATAATCATAGTTAAGAGTTAAATTGGCACATATCAAGTCAGGAATCAGTAATAGTGGTTCCTCACATCAAGGTAAGAGGAATAAGTACCTCAGTAAGTGTAACCCAGTTAATAAGAGGTCAGGCAGGAAAAGAGAGAATGCCTCTTCTGCCAGGGTACTCATTTCACTAAAAATTGTAATGCCTATAATTCATGGTATATTAAAGTGGAAAGAATGAAAGAACTTGACAGATTTATCAGACGTCTAGACAATCATAATGTAAAGGATTGTCATACCAAATTGAACAGTTGCTATCGATGCAACAAGGGAAGGCACCATACAGTTATGTGCAGGGTTGTATGTGATTCTTATAATAATGGTGACAATAATGATAATGTTAATAACCCTGACACTATAGTGACTGATGTAAAGGTTGCAGCTAATGGCAATAATGATGGCCTAGCTGAGGTAGCCTTGCCGGCGTTGGATGTAATAATTCAGGATAAAGGGCATAAATCCAAAAACATGCGGCCTCACTCTCCTCAACACTGGTACGGGCCATGTAATATATAGCAGACTACCGCCTAGTAATAATGACTAGAAGTAGTGAATACAGTCACGGTGTCTTGCTCATAAAAGGTCAACCCAGTACAAGTATTCTTCTGATGTTGAACCAGTCTAATTTGTGGGAGCTGGACAGCATAGGTATTAATATAAATGAGGAAAGTCCAAATGATTCCTTTACTCAGGAACAATACCTGAAGGATGTTAAATGTGAATCTGGACATTACTGGGTGCGACTTCCGTGGAAGCTCGACCGTCCAGAATTACCTACTAATTATAGGATGGCGTATGGACAGTTAAAGGGCCCAGCTCTGCGAACTGAGCAAGACACCAAAATTGTTGACTGCTTGTAATGATATAATTAAAAAACAGTTAAATAATAAATTGTTCTTACTTCAGGCGACGATAAATGCACACCTTAAGTGCACAGGTGGTCCACTGAGCGAAGTAATTGGGTAAATAATCTTATGTGGACAATTTCCGGGTGTGACGTCAACTGAAGAGGAACTAATGAGGATATGTGAAGGGGTTAATGAAATAATGCAGTAAGGTGCTGGGACTGACTTGGGATACTGAGAGAGACTTGTTATTGTTAAAGTCTCAAAATTCCAGTTTGCCCAATAACTTAATCCAGGGAGCATAGGCTTATGCCCCTGAGAGAATGGAACAGTAATTAGTCCATTTTGAGGGATCAATAAATACGGATGGCCATGGAGTTGAAGTGCCTATATGCAGTAATGTGCTGGGGCTGACTTGGGATACTGAGAGAGACTTGTTATTGTTAAAGTCTCATAATTCCAGTATGCCCAATAAATTAATCCAGGGAGCATAGGCTTATGCCCCTGAGAGAATGGAACACTAATTAGTCCATTTTGAGGGTTCAATAAATATGGATGGCCATGGAGTTGGTGCCTATATGCAGTAATGTGCTGGGGCTGACTTGGGATACTGAGAGAGACTTGTTATTGTAAAGTCTCATAATTCCAGTATGCCCAACAAATTAGCCCCGAGAGCATAGACTTAGTGTCGTACCTTACAATAAGAGGGAAATTGTTAATACCAGAAGCATGGAGGCTTGAGTGTGCTTTGGATGGAGCCCTACCTGAGGAGTTAACAGGTGGAAAGAATTAATGGGTGATTATGTAAATATCAATATTGGAGTTCCCAAGCCAGGTGGCCAGTGAAGATGGGAAAATTGTACTCCACATTATGTAAGTCGTCTAGCAACGACCTCCGCCCGGCCGCAGTGTGGAAAATATTTTAATTTTCCGAAACTATAGTGCCTAATAGGTGTTTAATGTGTCTATATGGGTCAAAAATGTATTTGAAAATAGAGTAGAACCAAGAGTTCCCTTTGCGCATGCGCGGATGTGCGGGGGGGGGGGGTTGGGGCGACTCGGGCCATGGTGGTGGCGGGAGTGTTTTGAATGGCTGAGGAGGCTGAGAAAACCGGGAATGAGGAAACTGGCGTTCACGGGGGCCTAAGGATCAATATAGGCCTCAATTCATAATAGGAAGTGTCGTGACTGTCCCTAGTGAAGAGTGAGGGAACGTGATTTATGGGACCACTGTAAAGGGGTGGTAAAATTAGTGAATAATGTTCGAGCGGGTGGCAGGTGCACGGCCAGGGTGTGTGTCCAGGGGACATACCCGTGTGTTAATCCTCGCTCATTGGCCTCAGATCTTAATGGAGTGACCTCTAATTTGTATAATAGTTATGAGACGTTAAATCGTCTTGTGAATGGTAATGTAATCAGTGATAATTACATTGAGTTAAGAGAATGCGGGATGTGAAATAGAGCGCCCTGCTCCGAGTGAACGTGTGACTCTCGTACCGGGGATAATGAAGATTTATGTAATCACGACTTCTAAACCGGGACAAACCGACGGATACCTCGTCCTGCCGGAATGAGAACCGTGTCGGTGTAGCAGGACATCGAAATGAGATGGTGAATGGAGGAAATAAGGAGTATCAATCACCCACAGTTAAGTAACCCTTCTAGTGATAACAGACTCATGCTGGCCAGTTATGTTATGTTGTAATTGGATAGGTTATGAGTGATCCAGCTACATCAAGTGACCACCAGAGAACAGCTGGTAAGTGGTGGGATTATGTACAAATGTTTTTCCTTGATGGATGTATCCATGTGTATCCTACCCCCCCTTCATTCAGCTAAACTAATATAATATACTGTCCACAATTAATTAGTAGCACCGTACTTGTGGGTGCTATCCAATCCATACTGGTCTCGGATAGATATGGATAAGATTGTGAGGTCGAAGGGGCCACCTGTAGTGACCAGAGGTGGTTAAGTTTTCTCACATGTCTACACGGGGTGACTACAGTAAACAATATGGTTGTCTCCCAATGAGATTACTTGTATGTATATAATGTTGAGGTACATACAGATAAGCACCCTAGAAAATTTTCAATAATTATTATTATTGTTAATATTATTATTATTATTGTTACACCGGTCTGCATTTGGAATATTTTCAATTTTTATTTTTATTCATGGTTGCAATCTTACATATTCTTGGGCTGCTGATTGTAAATATCTTAACCATTTTGCTGTGTCATGTGAGGATTTTAAATAAAATGCAATTTAATAATATTAGAAAATGTGAATTTTTAATAAATACATAATTTATTAAAATTAGTCAAGTAGTCATGAAAAAGAACATTTTGCTATTTTTAAGAACATATGAATTCCAAATCAGCATGAATCAAATCAAATCATTGCATTAAAAAAATATGTTCCTAATGGTTAGCCTACATACTGAATCAAAGGAAGGAGGACCACTTTGACTTTCGGCTTGTGCTGTGCATCGAGACCATTACGTTTCAATGACCAGCAGTAATCTGCCATCATGCTGACATTACATTTGTCCTGTTAACTAGTTTCCATGGTGCAAATATCCTGAAGGAACCGCTCTCCTTGTTCCACACTGTAGTTCCTACAATTATTGGGAAAATAGTAAAGACGTGAGTTCAAAAAGTGCATCTTCACACTCATTCTAGACCCAAGTTGTTGGAAATTTGAAATATGGTCTTGGGTCATTTTTTTCATATTCAAGGAAGTGCCTGTTTCCCAGGAAGTTGTGGACAATCTTTTTGGATGAAAACCAGACATTAATCTCGATACCTGCTAGTCGTTCATCAAAATGTTTGTCTTTAAACAATTCCCAAATCTGAGGGACTACAAAGATTCCTGCCTTTAGCTTGCCTTCACTTATACGAGGAAACTTTGACTCCAGGTACTTGAAAGCAGTTTCATTCTTGTTCAAGTTAAGGCCTTCACAAAATTTTTCTGTTTTGAAGACTTAGTAGAAGAGCAATAACTTTTAAATCACAACAGATGAGAAAATTTTGATTCTGGTGCTTGATTGCAGATATTAGTGTCTTCATAATTGCATAAGTTTCTGACATTTGGACACTATGGCCAACTGGCACAGATGCAGCTGTGTTGCCATTGTAGAGAAGTACAGCCTTTAACCTTCTTTTAGAAGAATCATTGAAGAGTCTCCATTCATCTGCTTTGTATGACATCCCCGTGTGTTTACCTGGAGTTTACCTGGAGAGAGTTCCGGGGGTCAACGCTCCCGCGGCCTGGTCTGTGACCAGACCTCCTGGTGGATCAGAGCCTGATCAACCAGGCTGTTACTGCTGGCTGCACGCAATCCAACGTACGAGCCACAGTCCGGCTGGTCAGGTACCGACTTTATGTGCTTGTCCAGTGCCAGCTTGAAGACTGCCAGGGGTCTATTGGTAATCCCCCTTATGTATGCTGGGAGGCAGTTGAACAGTCTCGGGCCCCTGAAACTTATTGTATTGTCTATTAACGTGTTAGTGACACCCCTGCTTTTCATTGGGGGGATGTTGCATCGCCTGCCAAGTCTTTTGCTTTTGTTGTGAGTGATTTTCATGTGCAAGTTCGGTACTAGTCCCTCTAGGATTTTCCAGGTGTATATAATCATGTATCTCTCCCGCCTGCATTCCAGGGAATACAGGTTCAGGAACTTCAAGTGCTCCCAGTAATTGAGGTGTTTTATCTCCGTTATGCGTGCAATGAAGCTTCTCTGTACATTTTCTAGGTCAGCAATTTCACCTGCCTTGAAAGGGGCTGTTAGTGTGCAGCAATATTCCAGCCTAGATAGAACAAGTGACCTGAAGAGTGTCATCATGGGCTTGGCATCCCAAGTTTTGAAGGTTCTCATTATCCATCCTGTCATTTTTCTAGCAGCTGCGATTGATACAATGTTATGGTCCATGAAGGTGACATGATCACTCCCAGGTCTATGACGTTGGTTTTTCGCTCTATTTTGTGGCCGGAATTTGTTTTGTACTCTGATGAAGTTTTAATTTCCTCGTGTTTACCATATCGGAGTAATTGAAATTTCTCATCGTTGAACTTCATATTGTTTTCTGCAGCCCATTGAACGATTTGGTTGGTGTCTGCCTAGAGCCTTGCAGTGTCTGCAATGCACTGTCATGCAGATTCGGGTGTCATCTGCAAAGGAAGACATGGTGCTGTGACTGACATCCTTATCTATGTCAGATATGAGGATGAGAAACAAGATGGGAGCAAGTACTGTGCCTTGTGGAACAGAGCTTTTCACCGTAGCCGCCTCAGACTTTACTCTGTTGACTACTGCATTTTGTGTTCTGTTTGTGAGGAAATTATAGATCCATCTACCAACTTTTCCTGTTATTCCTTTAGCACGCATTTTGTGCGATATTACGCCATGGTCACACTTGTCGAAGGCTTTTACAAAGTCTGTATATATTACATCTGCATTCTTTTTGTCTTCTAGTGCATCTAGGACTTTATCGTAGTGATCCAATAGTTGAGACAGACAGGAGCGACCTGCTCTAAACCCATGTTGCCCAGGATTGGGTAATTGATGGGCTTCTAGATGGGTGGCGATCTTGCTTCTTAGGACCCTATCAAAGATTTTTATGATATGGGATGTTAGTGCAATCGGTCTGTAGTTCTTTGCTATTGCTTTACTGCCCCCTTTGTGGTGTGGGGCTATGTCTGGTGTTTTTAGAAACTGTGGGACTACCCCCGTGTCCATGCTCCCTCTCCATAGGATGGTAAGAGGTCTGACCTTGGGGCAGAGTGCATGGGCATGTCATTTATCGCCCGTTCGAAGTCATTTGTCGTCAGGATAAAATCAAATTGGCTTGTGTTAATCAAATTCTGTGGCTCTCTCATAAAAAATTCATTTTGATCTTCGACTCTCAGTCTGGTTAGCGGCTTTCTTAAAACTGAGTCATATTGGGACTTGAGTAGCTCACTCATTTCCTTGCTGTCATCTGTGTAGGACTCATCTTGTTTAAGTAGGGGCCCAATACTGATTTGATTTGATTTGGCATAGGAAAAGAAATCTTTGGGTTTCTTTCGATTTCATTTATGGCTTTTAGTTCTTCCCGCAATTCCTGGCTCCTATAAGATTCTTTCATCTTAAGTTCGATGTTTGCTATTTCTTGACCAGTGACTCCCTACACATTTCAGATATATTTGCCTCTTTTAGCCGCTCTGTTATTCTTTTCCTTAACCTGTAAAGGGAGTGACTGTCTCTTTCTATTTTACATCTACTCCTCCTTTTTCTTAAAGGAATAAGCCTTGAGCATACATCGAGTGCCACCGAGTTAATATGTCCTAGGCATAAGTTGGGGTCTCTGTTGATTAGTCTATCGGTTAGGACTTGGGTTACTTGGTACCACTTTATGTTCTTGTTATTGAAGTTGAATTTGATGAATGCTTCCTTGTGACTAATCTCATTATGTCGGTCTTGGGCTCCGTGCATACATGTCTGAACCTCGATTATGTTGTGATCTGAGTATGTTGTTTTTGATATGGTGACATATCGTATCAGATCATCATTGTTAGTGAAGATGAGGTCTAGTGTATTCTCCAGTCTAGTAGGCTGTATTATTTGCTGGTTTAAGTTGAATTTTGTGCAGAGATTTAAAAGCTCGTGTGAGTGTGAGTTCTCGTCAGAGCTGCCTCCTGGTGTTATCACTGCAACAACATTATTTGCTATATTCCTCCATTTTAGGTGCCTTAAGTTGAAATCCCCCAGGAGCAAGATGCTGGGGCAGGAGCTGGCAGATTTTCCAGACAGTGGTCAATTTTTAACAGCTGTTCCTGGAATTGCTGGGACGTTGCATCCGGAGGCGTGTAGACTTCTGCAATGACTAGGTTTTGGTTCTCGATCTTTACTGCTAAAACTTCCACTACATTATTTGAGGCATTAAGCAGTTCTGTGCAAACAAGTGACTCTGCAATATACAGGCCAACACCCCCTTTTGCCTGTTCACTCTGTCGCATCTGTATAGGTTGTAACCTGGGATCCATATTTCGTTGTCCAAGTGATCCTTTATGTGTGTCTCTGTGAAAGCCGCGAACATTGCATTTGCTCTCTGCAAGCAGTACACGGATGAAAGGTATTTTGTTGTTCGTTGTTGGCTTTAGACCCTGTATATTTGCAAAGAAGAATGTCATCGAACTGGTGGAATTGGTGGTACTGGGGGGCCTTTTTTTTACAGCATTATTATCTGTATCTGTTGGTTTGGAGTGGAGGCCATCGACTGTGGTTCAACTTCAGGAATGACTGGATTTGGTGTACGATTTCTGCCATTTCCTGTCAGTTCTATTTTCCTTCCTGGCACTGTTCAATAAGGCCAGAAATAACAAAAAAAGGCACAATACCGTGACTGGAACGATACACAAATAACCCGCACATAAAAGAGAGAAGCTTACGACGACGTTTCGGTCCGACTTGGACCATTTACAAAGTCACACTAACCAGAAGTGGAGCAGGACGGCTATATATAGGCAGGAAGAGGTGGTGGTAGTAGTAGTAGTAGTAGCAGTACAAGAATGGTATATAATACCAACAAGATGAAATTAAGACACATGCGCATGTTACGACTTAATCTTCACCGTAACAATAGGGGCACAAATAACTCCATTTTTTTTTGTTAGTTTTATTTTATTACCAATCATTTAGCTTCATTGGTATTTGGTTAGTGAATTAAAATAACGACAAGCAATTATAAATGAAACACTATACAGCAAGAAACCCAATCTTACGTTCAAATTCTCAATAACAGAGTATGATACAATAATTTCAATTAATAATCTACTCTTTTAGAAAGGTCTAGGGTAACGAAATAGTTATCTTTCATAAGTGACATGAATTACCAGACTAATGGCAAAGGCAAGACTTGGTATAAAGTTTTAGTTTAAGCTAGGAGCTTTGGGTTGAAGACCCGTACCGAGTCAGAGCTAGGAGCTGACTGCCTCACTCAACTACTTCATAGTATGACTTCAGCTCGGCCAGAAGGCGACGCGTGGCGTCAATTCTAGAACCACCAATTGGTCACTACAGTAGTGGTTACACATTCGTAATACCTAACCTAATAATAATATAATATAATATTATAGTTAAAATAATCATGGGGAAAGATATAATATAATTGTAGTGATACTGGTCCTGTGGGGAGCAGCAGCAGGATAATACTGCACCACCTCTAGGGGCCCTTAACAACAACAACAGTTTGGTGTGTGTCATGGGCACCAACACATGGTGTGTGATTCTCTCCTACTTTATCCATTTATCAGCGATGCAGATTACATGGTGAGTTTAAATATGTGGCCTGTAGTTATAACTTTTCTCTTGACATATGCAAGACATCACCATCCCTGTAGAAGCCATTATTAGATGTACTAGTCATTATATTTTGTTGTTGCAGAAGTACTATGAAGATTCTATGTTCAATAAAGCCTAGAGATAAGGCCTGTGTTTCTATCACAACAATTTATTGAACATAGAATCCTGGGCTACCTGGTGGTGATCCTGCACTAGACTACATCACAACATGGAGCGTTTACTGAAACCTGAGAGGCTAGACTGTGACCCCAGCTTATCAACGGCTGCTCAGGAATGGAAGCACTGGTTTAAGACTTTCGAAAACTTCTTGGGAGCCCTTCCTAAAGAAGATCTAGATAAACTAAGTCTGCTCATCAATTTTGTGTCACCTAAGATATATGAGGCTATTTCTGAGTGTAATACCTACGAAGATGCTATCAAAACCCTCAAGTCTCAGTATATTAAACCTACAAATGAAATCTTTGCACGCTATCGCCTTGCAACTCGCCGCCAGCAGATTGATGAGTCCATAGAGGAATACTTTCAAGCACTGAAAATTTTAGGTAAGGACTGTCACTTCCAAGCAGTGACAGCTGCTCAGTATTGTGAAGAGTCCATCAGGGATGCTTTTATCAGTGGCCTGCAATCACCAATAATAAGGCAGCGTTTATTGGAGAATAAAACTCTCGACTTAGCCGCTGCCTTTGACCAGGCAAGAGCTCTAGATTCAGCTCAGAAGAATTCTGAAGTATACAGTACCACTCAGCCTTCTCGAGTGGTAAGTGCTGCAATTCCTGACCAAGACTCTTGCAATGAAGTTACTGGGGAACCTGCCTCAGTGACAGCAGCAGCAGGTACGGTGTGTTTCTTTTGTGGTTTTTCAAGACATCCACGTCCAAAGTGTCCTGCTCGTGAAGCAATGTGCCATAAATGCCACAAGAAAGGTCACTTTGCTAAAGTATGTCGTGCTAATGCATCAACAAGAGCTAGTGCCTCCACACATTCCAGTGATCATGCGACTCTAGCAACAGTGACTTCTGCGGCTACTCCAAATTCACTGTCAAAGGCAGTTGTGAAAGTATTCATCAAAGGAACAGAAGTAGATGGCCTTATTGATAGTGGCAGCTCAGAGAGTTTCATCAACCTTGACTTAGTTAAACGGCTCTCCTTGACTCTACATCACTCATCAGGTACCGTTTCCATGGCATCAACATCTCTCTCTATTCAGACCTTAGGGTTTTGTAAGGTAAATCTCAGAGTTAATGGAAAGGATTATCAAGATGTACATTTAGCTATTCTGCCACAACTGTGCTCTGATGTTATCCTTGGTCAGGACTTTCAGAAGCTGCATGGTAGTGTCACCTTAACATATGGAGGTGAACTGCCTCCTCTTGTTGTCTGTGGACTTAGCACTTTAAGGGTAGACCCACCAAAGCTGTTTGCAAATCTTACCGCGGATTGCCATCCTATATCAGCTAAGTCACGCCGCTATTCTTATGAGGATCGGATGTTCATTGAGAAAGAAACTCAGAGGCTGCTGAAGGAGGGTATTATAGAACCGAGTGATTCCCCTTGGCGTGCACAGGTTGTTGTTGTTAAAGATGGTTATAGGAAACGGAGACTGGCTATCGATTACTCTGAGACAATCAACAAATTTACACTTCTTGATGGGTACCCTCTACCTCGAATTGACGATACAGTGAACAAAATTGCTCAGTACTACGTGTTTAGCACAATTGATCTGCAGAGTGCCTATCATCAAGTCCCTATAAGGAATGAAGATAAACCATACACAGCGTTTCAGGCTAGTGATGGCCTGTATCAGTTTACCAGAGTCCCTTTTGGAGTCACCAATGGGGTAGCCTGCTTCCAACGAATTATGGATTCACTCATTCAGGAAGAGCAACTCATGGGAACCTATGCGTATTTAGATAATGTTACCATTTGTGGCAAGACCCAGGAGGAACATGATGCAAACCTTGATAAGTTTTTGGAAGCCGCCAAGAAGAAAAATATCAGTTACAATGAGGAAAAGTGCACTTTTTCAACTAAAAGGCTTAGCATCCTTGGTTATGTAGTGGAAGGAGGTTCAATATTCCCAGACCCTGAACGACTACGACCTCTACGGGAACTTCCAATGCCTCAAGACAAAAAGTCACTCCGAAGAACTCTTGGTCTCTTTGCTTATTACTCACAATGGATCTACAACTATTCAAGTAAAGTCCGCCCATTGAGTGCTACCACATTTCCTGTGACAAAGGAAGCAGAAGCCGCTTTCCATACTCTCAAACAGGACATTGAAAACTCAGTAGTTCAAGCCATTGATGAGTCCCTACCATTCGAAGTGGAAACGGATGCATCTGACATTGCCATTGCTGCAGTCTTATCTCAGGCAGGACGACCAGTAGCCTTCTTTTCGAGAACTTTTCAAGGATCAGAGAAATGTTATGCTGCTGTAGAAAAGGAAGCCCAGGAAATCATAGAAGCAGTTCGCCACTGGAGGCATTATTTAACTGGTAGACATTTCACCATAAGGACTGACCAACGATCCGTGATGTATATGTTCGACAAGAGGCACAAAAGTAGGATAAAGAATGACAAGATATTACGCTGGAGGATGGAACTATCGTGTTATGACTTTGATATTCTGTACCGACCGGGTCAAGAGAACATCTCACCTGATGCATTCTCTAGGTCCCACTGTGGAGCAGCATGTCATGATTTGCAATCACTCTCAGCTCTCCACAAGGCTTTGTGTCACCCAGGAGTTACACGCCTGTACCATTTTGTCAAATCAAAGAACATGCCCTACTCAGTGGAAGATGTGCGACAAGTGATGAGAGCATGCAGAGTATGTGCAGAGTGCAAGCCAAACTTTCATCAGCCAGAGAAGACTCATCTCATAAAATCCACCCAGCCTTTCGAAAGATTGAATATAGATTTCAAAGGACCTCTACCAAGCACAAATCAGAATAGGTATTTCCTTAACATAGTAGATGAATATTCAAGGTTTCCCTTTGTATTCCCCTGTGCAAATATGGCTGCTTCAACTGTTATTAGTTGTCTTTCACAGTTGTTCTCTATTTTTGGTATGCCAGCTTATATCCATTCAGACAGGGGATCCTCGTTCATGAGTAACGAACTTCAGGAGTTTTTGGCTAGCAAAGGTATTGCCTGCAGCAGAACAACAAGCTACAACCCTCAAGGCAATGGTCAAGTGGAGCGGTTCAATGGTACTATATGGAAGGCAGTTACAATGACATTAAAGTCGCGCAATCTACCTGTTCAACACTGGCAAACTGTCCTACCTGATGCTCTTCACTCTATTAGATCACTACTGTGCACAGCTACTAATGCAACCCCTCATGAAAGACTCCTCAACTATTCACGTCGTTCCTCTACGGGAGCCTCCGTGCCCACTTGGTTATGTCATCCTGGACCCGTTCTCCTGAAGAGTCACCGTAGGATGAACAAGACGGATCCTTTAGTGGAAGAGGTAGAGCTCCTGCAAGCTAATCCACATTACGCCCACATTCGCTACCAAAATGGTGAAGAGACTACAGTATCTACAAGACATTTAGCCCCAGTTGAAATCCCTATTAGTGTGGAATCTCAAGATACACCAATAGATGTGAAAGTGCTTCGTTTTCTCCTGGAAAGCCCCTTGAGACTACCCCTATGGAAATAGAGGATTCTGCTCCAGCAGTTAATCAAACCCCGCTGGAAAATATCGAACCTGGTGAAGAGGCTCAAGGGCTACGAAGGTCGGGACGTGTACGTCGCCCACCTAACAGTTTGGGAGATTACTGTCTCTGATATTTTAGAAGGGGGAGATTGTAGTGATACTGGTCCTGTGGGGAGCAGCAGCAGGATAATACTGCACCACCTCTAGGGGCCCTTAACAACAACAACAGTTTGGTGTGTGTCATGGGCACCAACACATGGTGTGTGATTCTCTCCTACTTTATCCATTTATCAGCGATGCAGATTACATGGTGAGTTTAAATATGTGGCCTGTAGTTATAACTTTTCTCTTGACATATGCAAGACATCACCATCCCTGTAGAAGCCATTATTAGATGTACTAGTCATTATATTTTGTTGTTGCAGAAGTACTATGAAGATTCTATGTTCAATAAAGCCTAGAGATAAGGCCTGTGTTTCTATCACAACAATAATACAATATAATACAAAGAGAGTACTTTTGATTCATACTGTACCCGATAATAATATATAGTGGAACCTGCTTTATCTAGCTAGTAATAAAGTGGTTCGCGATATATTATTACAGAACTTATTTTAACCAGGCCTTTTATTTTTGTATATAATGGAGTGAAGTAGGGGCGCGTAACACCTCCCCCCTCGTGACTGACGGTCGCCATTGACTTGTACTCTCTGTGGTGGGTAGCATCTGTCATAGTAGCAGAGGTTGTAACAGACAGCAGTCCTACATCATCTCCAGCTTTCTCCACAACATAGACGGTCATAAAAGTACCGACTCATACTGTTAAAATAAAGGTATATTAATAAAATTTCAAGGCCTAGAGAGGGCATCAGCAATGAGATTATGTTTTCCTTTTATATGGGAAATGGTAATAGAGAAGGGTTGAATTCTCAAAGCCCAACGAAGTATTCTGGCGTTCTTCGATTTCATAGAATTTATGAAGGTCAAAGGATTATGATCGGAGTACACCGATATCTGATGGGTAGAAGATCCTAAATATACATCAAAATTCTCTAGGCATACAACGAGAGCTAAGGCTTCTTTTTCTATAGTTGAATAATTAATTTGGTGTTTCTTTAACTTAGAAGAAAAATAAGAAACAGGTTGTAATAGGTCAGAATTTGGAGCCTTCTGTAACAATGCGGCTCCCAAAGCATACGCACTGGCATCTATTTGTAAGTGGAATGGTTTATTAAAATCAGGACTTAGCAATACTGGGGAAGAGGATAGTAATCTTTTTAAACGATTAAAAGCAATTTCACAGTCCTGGGTCCATGAAAACTTTGTTTTTGGACTTGTTAATTCAGTTAGGGGAAAAACTATCTGTGCAAAATTCGGACAGAACCGACGGTAGTAACCGGCAACTCCTAAAAATCTTGATACGCTTTTCCTATCCTTAGGGGTAGGAAATTCTAAGAGGGCCTTTACTTTGGCGTTCAAAGGAGCGACTTCACCTTGTCCAATCCGAAATCCTAAGTATTTAATTTTCGTCTGGCCAAACTCACACTTGGACAAATTCACTGTAAAATTATGTTTACTTAAGGCGTTAAACAAGGCTTTAAGCTGTCTAAGGTGTTGGGGCCAACTGTCGCTGTATACGACTAAGTCGTCTAAGTAAGCTTCTACTCCGTCCAATCCGCCCGTAAGTATGTTCATAATACGCTGGAACGTAGAGGCCGCGTTACAGAAGCCGAAGGGCATAACGCAATACTCGTATAGGCCACCAGGTATCGTAAAAGCCGATATCTCTTGAGCTCTTGGTGACAACGGGACTTGGTAATACCCTCTTAACAAGTCCAATTTACTGATATACTTAGCTCTGGAGACCTTGTCTATTAAGTTGTCAATTCTGGGTATTGGAAACCCATCAGGTACTGTTACAGCATTGACTTTTCTAAAATCCGTGCACATACGGGAGGTCCCATCTGGTTTGGGGACTAGAATGCACGGGGATGCCCAAGGACTGTTACTTGGTTTTATCAACCCGTGTGAGAGTAAGAAGTTCACCTCTGCCTCTAGCTCACCTTGTTTCTTGGGACTCACTCTGTAGGGAGATTGCTTGATTGGAGTAGGTTCTCTGAGAGTAACATCGTGCACACCCAACGTACACGGTTTTGGGACGTCATTGAACAGGTGGAGATTTGCCTTAATCAGGGATTTTATTTCGTGTCCTTTGTCCACTTCCAGATTTATCAGTAGAGAATTTAAATTCTTTAAGGCTGTCGAATTGTTCAGAAGAACTGGTATTCCTATCATTTCATCCGAACTTACTGGAACCCGTTCTTGGTTCAGAGGAGTTATAGTAGAAACTGGTGAAACGATTCCTGAATAGGGTTTAAGTTGGTTAATATGATACGTCCGTTGTGAGTTCCTCTTCTTCGGCGTCCTTACCAAGTAGTTCACGTCACTTAGGCTCTTCACGATTTCTAAAGGACCTTCAAATTTGGGCTGTAGAGCATGTCCCTGATGAAATCGTTGAACCAGAACTTGATCTTTTGGTTCAAATGAACGAAGTTTAGTTCGACGATCGTATTCCTCCTTCATCTTACTCTGTGCTTGTCGTAAGTTTTCGGCGGCCAATTCTCTAGCTAGGCTCAGGCGTTCTTTCATTAAGGTAGGAGAGCTCCTAAAAGTCGGCGTTTCTTCCCCGGTCCAAGCTTCTTTGAGAACCTGTACTGGTCCTCTAATTTGATGCCCATATATTAGCTCAAATGGCGAAAACTTCAAGTTGTCTTATTCGCTTTCTCTTAGGGCAAACAAGAGTAGTGGAATACCTTCATCCCAATCTTTGGAATACTGTAAACAATAGGACCTCATCATAATCTTCAAAGTTTGATGGAACCTTTCCACCACGCCTTGTGATTGGGGTCGATAGGCCGTCGTGTAAACCGTCTTGACCCCTAACTGAGCCAAGGCTTCACGGAAAAAAATTTTGAAGTAAAATTCGACCCTTGATCCGATTGAACTTCTCTTGGAAATCCAAAGTGAGAGAAGAACTTAATCAGTGCTCTCACTATTAGGCGAGCATTAATCCTCCTAAGAGGAACTGCTTCCGGGTACCTGGTGACTGTGTCCATGATAGTGAACAGGAACTGGTTGCCCTGCCGAGTCTTGGGTAGCGGGCCGACACAGTCGATCACCAGACGTGAAAAGGGTTCGCCTGTTACTTGTATAGGGTTCAATGGCGCAGGTGGTGGATTATGTGCAGGTTTGCCTACTAGTTGACACTCGGAACAGCTTCTTACATACCGTTCCACTTCTTCCTTCATTTTTGGCCATGTGAAGTGCTTAGCAATTTTTCTAAAAGTCTTCTTTTGTCCCAGATGTCCACCTTGAGGACTGTCATGAGCAAACTTACATGCTAAATTTCTAAACGGGGTAGGCAAGACCAGTAGATGATCACTTTTAAGAGATCCTAGTTTCTTTTTCAGTAAGTCCTTCTCCCAATAGTAAGAGCTGTCACTTTTAAGGGCTTCTTCTCCCAACTCAGCAAGCTTCCTGAGGTCACTTAAGGAGGGGTCTATTCGGAGTTCTCTTACTAGATCCTCCTTCGAGAATAAATCTATTTCAGAAACCACCGACTTAGGAACTGGTATCGGTTCTGGGTGGATTGTTGGCTCTACACTCGAGCTTTCGTTGAATATGTCTCTTACTCCTACTTCGACATCGTCCATGACTTCCTCCGATGCCAACTGAGAACGCGACTGTTTGGTCATTGCCCGGGTTACTACGCTCAGAGGAAAGAGGGTAGGTTCCGTTCGTCGGGCTTCGATGACGTAATTTTCCTCGGTTGGATTTTCCATAACTATGGGCTCTTTCCATATTCCTTCTTCCGCTAAGTCGTTCCCAATCAATAGGTCTACGTCTTTTATGAGGAAGTTAGTTGGAGACACTCCGATTGACGTCCAGCCTGTAAAAATAGGAGTTTCAACATATAACTTGTACAGGGGTACTCGCGTAGTGGAGCCACCATAAGCTTCCAACAGAGCGTCGAAACCCGTATAAGATCTGGCGGGGAATGATAACAGTCCTTCTCTTAATAATGTTAAGTAGGACCCCGTATCCCTAAAGGAATTTACTTGCAACAACTGGCTATCGGTAATTCCTACTTTGCTTTTGGAAAAGTAAGGACTCATAGCTCTTGACAAGTTTGACGATGATACCCATATTCTGCTTAGTCAATTAGGAGGATCTGTTCCTTTTCCTTGGGACAGAGCGTCTACTCTTGGCTCGGACTTCCTTGGATGAGTCGTAGAGGATATGATTTGTGTGGGAAATCTATAGGATGGACTCCTTCCCTGGTCCCTATCACGCTTAAAGCATTGTGATTTGAAATGTCCCAGCTTCGAACAGTACGAACATTTAATTTTTTCCCATGACCTATCTGGTCTATAGGATGGGCTCGATTGAATTTGGTGTTTTACTTCGGGTTTACTTGTTACACGGGAGTGAACGGGTTGGGTAGGTCGCTTACCGAAAGACTTCGCAGGTTCGGGTCTCGTTGCTGGTTTGATAACCTGGCTGCTTTCAGATTGTACCAACCTCTGGGAAATCTCGAAGTTGTCTGCCAGCGTGGCAGTCTCTAACAACGTCGTTTGCGGATGGCCAACAAGATACTGGCGAACTCCCTCTGGAAAATTTGCATACAAATCTTCTAGTAACATTAATTGTGATAGATCTTTTAAAGTCGTGACCCGAGAAGCTCGACACCAACGTTCAAACGCCACTGCTTTCCCTCGGGCAAAATCTAAATAAGTTTGTCCTGTTTTCCGTTTCATGGAACGAAAAGCTATTTGGTAACTAATAGGGAGCATGTCATATGCTTCTAAAATAGTTCTCTTTACTACGTCGTACTGGACATAAAACTCATATGGTAAGGAGGCGACACAAGACTGCGCCTTTCCATATAGAGACGTGTGCAGCAATGTGGCCCATTTGTCTTTGGGCCAGCCCATTGAACGTGCCTGATTCTCAAAAATTTCAAAGAATTCATCTAAGTCTGTTTCGTTAAACTTAGGTACCATTAGAGCTGCTTTATGCAAGTCAAACCCGGTTACCGTGCTCTTCACGTCTCTTTCTTCCGGAACTCCCTTCTGCTTTGTTTCAAAACGAAACCTTTCACGCCTAAATTCTTCCTCGTTTAGACGTCTTCTAGCTTCGATTTGAGAGTTTTGTAATAGTAATATGCGTTCTATTCTCTCTAGTTGTTCGGACGTGAAATTCCCAAGAGGTAATGACACCGAAGGGAATTTGGGCGTCTTCTCCGGAAGTATTTTGGGACGAGCACCAGTCCTAAAATTATCCCCGTCATTTGACTGAGGGTTCGTTCCAACCACCGATACATACTCCGGGGAAATGAACGGGGGAGAGCTTTGAGACTGGACTGAGTAGTAAGGCCTTGTAAACCCTGGTTCAACTTCATTATTTAAGGCAGTTCCCGTCCGTGGGATTTCTACTTCCTCAAACTGAGAAATAAAACTATCTTCCGAATCTAGTTCTGGCATTGCTTGGATTTTCGGAAATAATCTATCCTTAATTAGGGACCTAAGAGTCTCTGCACTATGGTATCTATTATAAGGTATATCTAACTGTCTAGCTATTTGCCAACACGTCTGTAATTTTAAAGTGTCAAAAGTAGCCTCTGTTAATTCATCTAATAATGACTTAATTTCTGGATCCATTTTCTTAATTCTCGCAAGGGAGCTTAATTTTAATGCAAAACAAATATGTACTTCAGGGTAAGTAGCTCCCGGACAGGCCCCTATTTGTTATGACTTAATCTTCACTGTAACAATAGGGGCACAAATAACTCCATTTTTTTTTTGTTAGTTTTATTTTATTACCAATCATTTAGCTTCATTGGTATTTGGTTAGTGAATTAAAATAACGACAAGCAATTATAAATGAAACACTATACAGCAAGAAACCCAATCTTACGTTCAAATTCTCAATAACAGAGTATGATACAATAATTTCAATTAATAATCTACTCTTTTAGAAAGGTCTAGGGTAACGAAATAGTTATCTTTCATAAGTGACATGAATTACCAGACTAATGGCAAAGGCAAGACTTGGTATAAAGTTTTAGTTTAAGCTAGGAGCTTTGGGTTGAAGACCCGTACCAAGTCAGAGCTAGGAGCTGACTGCCTCACTCATCTACTTCATAGTATGACTTCAGCTCGGCCAGAAGGCGACGTGTGGCGTCAATTCTAGAACCACCAATTGGTCACTACAGTAGTGGTTACACATTCGTAATACCTAACCTAATAATAATATAATATAATATTATAGTTATAATAATCATGGGGAAAGATATAATATAATACAGTATAATACAAAGAGAGTACTTTTGATTCATACTGTACCCGTTAATAATATATAGTCGAACCTGCTTTATCTAGCTAGTAATAAAGTGGTTCGTGATATATTATTACAGAACTTATTTTAACCAGGCCTTTTATTTTTGTATATAATGGAGTGAAGTAGGGGCGCGTAACACGCAACACCCGAGCACCCCTATTGTAGACATTTCGCCATCCAGCCAACCACTTGATGACGAAACGTCCACAACAAAGACACCCAGACGCCGCACATGTGTCTCAATTTCATCAAAAGAAATAGTAGTAGTAGTAGAAGAGGTAGTAGTAGTGGTAGTAGTAGTAGTGGGAAATAAGGAGGACGAGCCAGTCAAATACAAAGGAAGGGGAGCACTGCAAAGGAGCTAGACGCCAACAGAGGGAGAGCAAGCGCACAGAGGTGCGTGAAAGGGGAAGGAAGTAGTGAAATAAATGAAGAAGGAACAGAAACACGAGACAGAAGAGAGAAAGACAACCCAGAGGAGAAAAAGGAAAGAGGAAAGGGGAAGAGGGAGAAGAAGTAAAAGAAAAAAAAAAAAAGAAAAAAAAAAATGAGGAGTCAGGTTAAGTCACGGGTGTTCTGAAGTTTGGAGCATTTTACAATGTAGTGGGAGAGGAAGGCATCTACAGAGACGAAGCCAGGATTAAGATTCATACAAGGAAAGTTGTGTATTAGAGAGGATTCAACTAGACGGCGACTGTTCGAGTTGGAAGTAGGGAAGACAGTTTTAGCAGAAGATCAGTCAATAGGATGGCTGTGATCTCTGACGTGACAGAACAGAGCATTGTTTGTGTCGGCAAGCCTAACACTATTTTTGTGCTCCCTAAGTCTGTCAGAAAGAGATCGACCAGTTTCTCCAAAGTACTGAAGAGAACAGGAGGAGCAAGAAACAGAGTAGACACCAGGAACATCTGTAGAGGGAGGAGAGGTATGAACGAGATTAGTGGGAAGATTGTTAGTCTGGCGGAGAGAATTGTTGAGATTAGAAAGACCGGAAATGTAGGGAAGGCAGAGGATAGAAGAGCTCCCAGGAGTAGAGAGTTTGGGAGAGAAGAAATTACGTTTAGCACGTGAGAGGGCAGAGTCTATGAAATGGGAAGCGTAGCCAAGATGGGAAAACGAATTATGAAGAGTGGAAATTTCTGCTGGAAGGAACTGAGGATCACAGATGCGGAGGGCACGGAGAAAGAGGGAGATAAGAACACTTTTCTTGACAGGGGAAGCATGATAGGTTTTCGGTAAACGGAAAAGGAAAAAACCTGTATCTGAGCGGTGGACATGGACATCAAGGAAAGGAAGCAAGGAATTAGATTCCCATTCAGCTTTAAACTTAATGGAAGGGGCAAGATTATTAAGAGCTTCAAGAAAAGGTTGGAAGAGACTGGAGTCATGAGGCCACAGAGCAAAGATGTCATCCACATAGCGGAGCCAGAGTGAAGGTTGCACATCGATGGTAGGAAGAAGAACAGTCTCGAAGTATTCCATGTAAAGATTAGCAAGGACAGGTGTCTTTGTTGTGGACGTTTCGTCATCCAGTGGCTGGCTGGATGGTGAAACGTCTACGATAGGGGTGCCCAGGTGTTGCGCATGTGTCCTAATTTCATCTTGTCGGTATTGTATACCATTCTTGTACTACTACTACTACCACCACCTCTTCCTGCCTATGTATAGCCGTCCTGCTCCACTTCTGGTTAGTGTGACTTTGTAAATGGTCCAAGTCGGACCAAAACGTCGTCGTAAGCTTCTCTCTTTTATGTGCGGGTTATTTGTGTATAAGGCCAGAAACATTTGAACAGAAAACTAAAGATTCCTCTTTTGATTCCTCTTTGTCAAAGAACTGAGTGAATTCCACTTCTCGATGATGGTGCTAAGCGAATGTTGTTCCAGGAGCTAGAAACCTGTGTTCCTTCAGTCTATAGCCAATTAACTGTACACTTTCTTTTGGAAGTTTAAGGTTTCTCACCAAGTCATTGAGCTCAACTTGGTTGAAGGGTTTGGGATCATCATTTGTTGGAGGCTCATAGTCTACTTCAATCTCCTTAGAATCATTGGTATGAGACTCTGATGAAATTTGCCATGTCTCAGATGGCACAGGTACAGGAATATCTTCAGAGTGTGGAACAGTCCTTATTGCTGAAGGAATATTTGGGTATATTATATGATCTTTAGTCTTCTTGTTAAATCCAGCAAATTTAATGATTCAAAAGTAGCAGTCATCATGGTGGTTCATCTGTTTCCGCCACACCATTGGTACTCCAAAGGGCATACATCACACAGTCAAAGGTACTTATGTCTCAGTACTATATTCATTCTCTTCCACACTAAACCCTTTCACAGTGTCCTTATCGGGAAGCCAGCCCGCCGTGACCCCTTACATTACACGTAAATCCTATAAATCCCTCAACCTAAAACTTTGATAGCCCTCACTAAAAGCAGTCTCCCAACTCCCTCCATAAATTTCTCTATAACGACACTTAGTTCTGTAAAATGTCGCAGCTAACACCTTTATCCTTTCATCCACGCCCACCTCCCTCATGGCCCATGACGTATATATAAAATCCGTGACCAAATACGCCACTGCATTCTCCACCATCTTACTCACCCCACCTATATCCAAACTTAAAGCCCGCAACACCTGCAACCCTCCCCCACCCACTAACCTAAACACCTTTCCTAACCAGACCCACACAACTTCTATACAGTCACAAAAACATACCGCATGAAAAATTGTCTCCATGCTTCCACACGCTCTACATCTCTCAATGTATATTATGCTAATAGTCGTAGTGCTAGGAATAAGGTGGACGAGTTGAGATTAGTTGCTAGTGCAGGTAACATTGATGTATTTGCCATAACTGAGACGTGGTTTAATTAAAAATGTCGAGACATACCTGCAGAATGTCACATTCAGGGTTTTAAATTGTTCCAAGCAGATAGAAGTATCGGGAAGCGGGATGGGGTGGCACCGTATGTACGAGATCGCTTGAACTGTTGCATAAAATAGGGTATTAAGTCTGAAGTAACACATACAGAGTCTGTTTGGATAGAATTTTCAGAGGGACATGAAAAATTGATTTTAGGAGTGATGTACCATCCCCCAAACTTAGATAGGGACCAAGGGAGACTACTATGGGAGGAAATTGTTAAGGCCACAAGGCACGATAATGTAGTAATTCTAGGAGACTTTAACTTTAGTCATATTGATTGGAATTTCTTGACTGGGAATTTAGAATCTAACGACTTCTTAGAAGTAGTTCAGGATTTTTTTTGAGGCAGTTTGTGACAGAGTCTACAAGGGGAAATAACCTGCTTGACATGGTTCTGGCAAACAAGGAAACCCTTCTTAATAATTCAGAAATTATTGAGGAACTCAGCTCAAGCGATCACAGATCAATTACCTTTATCAATGAATGGAAGTATGATAGTAGGGATAATTCAGTAATGTGCCCAGATTTTCGCTTACCAGATTACACTGGGCTTAGAGAACACTTATCTATGGACTGGAGTAACCAAGAGAGCTATCAGTATGACAGCTTTCTTAACACAATACATGCTGCCCAAAGGACATTTATCCCACATAAGGAAATTAGATTGAATAGAAATGACCCCAAATGGGTGAATAATAGGCTCAAATATCTTTTAGGACAGAAAAAAGGAATTTATAGGCGTATCAAAAGAGGTGAGGGTCGTCTTATGAATCAGTATATTGACATTAAGAGGGACGTTAAAAACGGGATGAGAAAAGCTAAATTGGAGCACGAAATTAAAGTTGCTAGAGATTCTAAACCTAACCCAAAAAGTTTTTTCTAGGTTTATAGAACAAAAGTTAGAGATAAGATAAGTCCCCTTAAAAATAACTCTGGGGCATCTTACTGACAAGGAGAATGAAATGTGTTTTATTCTTAATAAATATTTTCTCTCGGTTTTTCACTCAGGAAGACACAGACAATATCCCAGTAATTAATCACAGTCACTAGCGAAATGGTTATCAAACAGATGGACCGATTAAAGCAAAATAAATCCCCAGGCCCTGATGAACTTTTTTCCAGGATTCTTAAAGAGTGTAAAATGGAACTTTGTAAACCATTGACTAATATTTTTAATATTTCTCTTCAAACAGGTGTAGTGCCTAATATATGGAAGATGGCTAATGTAATACCTATTTTTAAGGCAGGGGACAAGTCATTACCATCAAATTACAGCCCAGTAAGCCTAACCTCAATTGTAGGCAAATTACTAGAGTCAATTATAGCTGATAATATAAGAAGCCATCTGGATAAGCATAGCTTGATAAATAATACTCAGCATGGATTCACGAGTGGCCAGTCCTGCCTAACTAATTTATTAACCTTCTTCAGTAAAGCTTTTCAGGCCGTTGATCATGGTTAAGAATTTGATATTGTTTATTTAGATTTTAGTAAGGCTTTTGATAGAGTTTCACATCAGAGACTGTTAAAGAAAGTGGCAGCTCATGGCACTGGGGAAAAAAGTGCTGTCTTGGATCGAGTCATGGCTCACCAATAGGAAGCAGAGAGTATGCTTACATGGGGTTAAATCCGAGTGGGGATCTGTAACAAGTGGCATGCCACAGGGATCAGTCTTGGGCCCGTTGTTGTTTATAATATATATCAGTGACTTTGATGAGGGTATTATTAGTGACATGAACAAATTCGCCGATGACGCAAAGATAGGTAGGATAATTGATTCAAACGTAGATGTCACAGAACTTTATGAGGATTAGACAAACTCAATTCCTGGTCAGAAAAGTGGCAGATGAAGTTCAATGTAGATAAATGCAAGGTACTGAAGCTCGGGAGTGTCCATAACCCTAGTACTTATCAGTTAAATAATGTAGAACTTAGCCATACAGATTGCAAAAAGGATTTGGGGGTTATGGTAAGCAGCAACCTTAAACCAAGACAGCAATGCCTAAGCGTACGTAATATGGCAAATAGATTACTGGGATTTATATCAAGAAGTGTAAGCAACAGAAGACCAGTGGTTATTTTACAGCTTTATACATCATTAGTAAGGCCTCACTTAGATTATGCAGCTTAGTTCTGGTCTCCATATTACAGAATAGATACAGATTCACTAGAAAACATCCAGCATAGAATGACCAAATTAATACATAGCATTAGAAATCTTCCTTATGAAGAACGGTTGAAGACTCTTAAGCTACATTCACTTGTAAGACAAAGAATGAGGGGAGACATGATCGAAGTGTATAAGTGGAAGATGGGTATTAACAAAGGGGATATAAATAAGGTTTTGAGGAAATCCCTTCAAGAAAGAACCCGCAATAATGTATTCTAATTGGATAAGTTTAGATTTCGAAAGGATATAGGAAAGTATTAGTTTGGAAATAGGGTACTTGATGAGTGGAACAGTCTACCTAGTTGGGTTATTGAAGCTAAAACGTTGGGTAGTTTTAAATTTAGGTTAGATAAATACATGAGTGAGAGGGGTTGGATTTGAGTGAGACTTGTGTAGCATTGAAAATTGGGTTGGGCAAATATTTTGTTAGTGGGAAGGATTGTAAAGGACCTGCCTAGTATGGGCCAATAGGCCTGCTGCAGTGTTCCTCCTTTCTTATGTTCTTATGTTCTTAGGAGAGATAAAAGGAGAGAGAGGGAGAGAGTGAGAAGGAAGAGGAGGTGAAGTGGGAAATGGATGAGCAGGAGGAGGTATTGTAGGAGGAGGAGGAGAAGGAGGAGGGAGGGATATAGGAATAGGAGAGAGGGAGAGAAAGTGGAATAGGAGAAAGAGAAAGAGAGAGCTAGATGAGATAAAAGGAGAGAGTGTGGGTGAATTGTGGGTGATGGAGTGGGTATGTGAGATGTTTCCGTTAGAGTAGGGACTACAAGTGTTTGTGTGTGAGAATTTATGGCCCTCTTATGTTCATGTGTGTGTGTGTTCGTTACTACCATGACATCCTAGCCGATGCGATGGGAGAGGGAGGAGGAAGGAAAGGGATAATCTCACTGTCAGGCTTTTGGGCCTATCCTAGGTTCTCTACACACATGCTGCTATGTACTGTGCCTATGTCTGTTCACCTACTCATGTATACCTGGAGCTATACTTTCTGAGTAAACACCTGTGCAACTACTCGTGTATACCTGGAGCTATACTTTCTGAGTAAACACCTGTGTGCCTACTCGTGTATACCTGGAGCTATACTTACTTTCTGAGTAAACACCTGTTCACCTACTCATGTATGCCTGGAGCTTTGCTGTGAACCAATGTAAACCAAGATTAATTGGTATTATGGTAGCGGGGTTCAATGATACTTCTTCGGAGGCTTCTTACTTTATTGTTAAGTCGTGGTGGCTACACAGGCTTGTGTGTTATGCCCATGGCCCGGGAGGGCCATCCCACGAGAGAGCTACTAGGCCTTGTGTTTTCCTGCTAGGCTGCTGTGTGAGTGTGAGAGAGTGTGGGACCAGCTTCCCACAGACTTGGACAGGCCCAGAGGGCAGCACCTGAGTGACACGAAATATGAACTAAGCTGGCAGACAGCATGGCTGTCTGTGCAGACAGTGCAGGCTGTTTACAATACTTACTGAGTAAACACCTGTTCACCTACTCATGTATACCTGGAACTATACTTACTGAGCAAACACCTGTGCACCTACCCGTGTATACCTGGAGCTATACTTACTGAGTAAACACCTGTGCACCTATGTATGTATACCTGGAGCTATACTTCCTGAGTAAACACCTGTTCAATTACTCATGTATACCTGGAGCTATACTTACTGAGTAAACACCTGTTCACCTACTCATGTATGCCTGTAACTATACCTACTTACTGAATAAACAATGTTAGTGTTAGTTGTCTAACCTTATTTCCTGCATACGCACTTTAGTGCCTCTGGTCCCCACACTTAAAGCTATGTATGGTTCCTGCCTCCACTACATCACTTGCTAGGCTATTCCACTTCCTGACGACTCTATGACTGAAGAAATACTCCTAACATCCCTTTGACTCGTCTGAGTCTTCAGCTTCCAGTTGTGACCCCTTGTTTCTGTGTCCCCTCTCTGGACCAACATGTTTCTGTCTACTTTATCTATTCTACGCAGTATCTTGTATGTCGTTATCATGTCTCCCCTGACCAGACTGTCCTCCAATGTCGTCAGTCCGATTTCCCTCAGCCTTTCTTCGTAGGAAATACCCCAGAGCTCCGGAACAAGCCTTGTTGCAAACCTATGCACTTTCTCTAATTTCTTAACGTGTTTGCCCAGGTGTGGGTTCCAAACTGGAGCTGCATACTCCAGTATGGGCCTGATGTACACAGTGTACAGTGTCTTGAACAATTCCTTACTAAGGTATCGGAATGCTATTCTCAGGTTTACCAGGCGCCCATATGCTGCAGCAGTTATCTGGTTGATGTGTGCCTCCAGAGACATGCTCGGTCACCCCAAGATCTTTCTCCTTGAGCGAGGTTTGCAGTCCTTGGCCACCTAGTCTATACTCTGTCTGATGTCTTCTTTGCCCTTCTCCGATCTTCATGACTTTGCACTTGGCAGGGTTGAATTCAAGAAGCCAGTTGCTGGACAATGTGTCCAGCCTGTCCAGGTCTCTTTGAAGTCCTGCCTCATCCTCATCTGATTTAATTCTCCTCATTAACTTCACATTATCTGCGAACAGGGACACCTCTGAATCTAACCCTTCCATCACGTCATTTCCATATACCAGAAATAGCACTGGTCATAGGACCGACCCCTGTGGGACCCCGCTCATCACAGGTGCCTACTGTGATACCTCATCCCATACCATGACTCGTTGTTGCCTCCCTTTCAGGCATTCTCTGATCCATTGCAGTGCCCTTCCTGTTATATGCGCCTGATCCTCTAGTTTCTGCACTAGTCTCTTGTGAGGAACTGCGTCGAAGGCCTTCTTGCAGTCCAAGAAAATGCAATCAACTCACCCCTCTCTCTCGTGTCGCACTTCTGTAACTTTTTCATAGAACTCCAGAAGGTTCGTGACACAGGATTTGCCTTCCATGAATCCGTGCTGGTTATCGTTTATAATCTTGTTCCGTTCCAGGTGCTCCACCACTCTCCTCCTGATAATCTTCTCCTTGACTTTGCATACTATACACGTCAGTGACACTGGTCTGTAATTTAGTGCCTCTTTTCTGTCTCCTTTTTTAAAAATGGGAACTACATTTGCTGTCTTCCATACCTCAGGTAGTTGCCCAGTTTCAAGGGATGTGTTGAAGATTGTGGTTAATGGCACACACAGTATATCTGCTCCCTCCCTGAGGACCCACGCGGAGATGTTGTCCGGTCCCATTGCCTTTGAAGTATCAAGGTCACTTAGCAGCTTCTTCACCTCCTCCTCAGTTGTGTGCATATCGTCCAGCACCTGTTGGTCTATTCCATGTTGGTGTCCCCCCTCTGTCCTGTCTTCCCAGTGTCCTTCCTGTCTCCACTGTGAATGCTTCCTTAAATCTCCTGTTGAGCTCCTCCCATACCTCTTGATCATTTCTTGTGAATTCTCCACCTTCTTTCCTCAGCCTGGTCACCTGGTCTTTGACTGTCATCTTTCTCCTAATGTGGCTAAACAGCTGTTATGACCAAGGTCATAATGAGATTAATTTAGATATGTATTATCCACTTAATATTATACTCGGGGTTTCTTTAATATTAGCTAAATTAAAGATTCTACTAGTGTATAATATTATCTGGTTTAGTAATATACCCGGGTATGATGTGTATGTATATTTTGAGTAATGTGTTAGATAGGTAGGTAACAACTGGCTAAGAGTTGAAACAACGTATGTCCTTGGAGGGTAGTTTAGTCTGCTCTCCCCTTTGGCGAGTTGATGTCATGTAGGGATTAACTGTGTTAATTCAGTTCGCTCTCTCTGCCAACTCAGTCTGCATTGACTGAGCTACCCCTCCAGTACTCCACTTTATTCTCACTTGGATAGAGAATTGTGTTGTAGAAACTCCTGAACCGGCTTGAGGTTTATTCTGAAGCCAAGTCTGTGGACAGTTATATACTGTTAACCTCAGTTTACGATGTGACGACCTGTGTCAAGTTTAGAACTTTAAGTGATATATTCCTTATGCCAGGGAGTTACTCAGTGAAGGTGTTCATTCTCAATGTATATACTCACGTACAAGTAATGTCATTATTGAGGAAGCAGTAATATTCCTCTGATCATTAACAAGTGTAGTGACCATATTGATATAGTCTCCAGAAGGGGTCTATGATGTACATTCTATTTAAGAGTTTTCTTTTGTGAATGAAAGTTTCTGACAAAGTGATATTTAATAGATATTTATGAATATCTAAAAAGTATTTATGCTTTTAAATAAAAAGAAACTAGAAAAGACTAAGTAACTATTATTTGTGCCTTACATTTCTAAGTTTGGAAGTATCTTCTCATTCTATGAAGTGTATTGTTACGGAGTGCACTAACTTGGCTAAAGATTAAGATTCGAACCTTAACAACAGCAGTTTCGGGTCAGTCTTGGCTTTCGATGCTTTGTCATTTTCGTACTGTCGCTGGGCCTCCCTCCTTATCTGTGCATATTCGTTTCTGGCTCTTCGACTGACATCCTTGTTTTCCTGGGTTCTTTGCCTTCTGTACCTCTTCCATTCTCTAATGCACTTAGTTTTTGCCTCCCTGCATCTTTGGGTAAACCAAGGACTCGCTTTGGTCTTTCCATTGTTTCTGTTGCCCTTGGGAACAAATCTTTCCTCTGCCTCCTTGCATTTTGTTGTTACATACTCCATCATTTCATTTACTGTCTTTCCTACCATTTCTCTGTCCCACTGCACCTCCCGCAGCAAGTTCCTCATGCCTGTGTAGTCCACCCTTTCATAGTTTGGCTTTTCCCTTTCGACTCCTGTTACCCTCTCCACCTGTAACTCAACAATGTAATAAAAACTCATGAGTACATGGTCACTAGCTCCTAGGAGCCTCTCATATGTGATGTCATCAGTGTCTGAACTACTCAGGGTGAACACAAGGTCCAGTGTTGCTGGTTCATCCTCCCCTCTCTCTCTGGTAGTGTCCATGATGTGTTGATGCATGAGGTTTTCCAGTACCCCATCCATCATCTTGGCACTCCATATTTCGGGGCCACCATGAGGCTCCAGATTTTCCCAATGAATCTCCCTGTGGTTGAAATCACCAATAACCAGTAACTTTGCTCTGCACGTTTGAGCTCTTCATGCCACCTCAGCCAGTGTCCACCATTGCTCTATTGTTCTCATCATATTCCTCTCTTGGACTCCTGCAGTTCTGTGGTGGGTTATACATCACAGCAAGGACTACCATATGTTCGCCAGATTGAATTGTGCCTGCTTTGTAATCCCTTTCTCCAATCTCGTCCATACCTTCCATTTCTTGATAACCCCACCGGTTTTTTATTAGTAGTGCAACCCCTCCTCCCCCTGCTCCTTCTATCCTTCCTCAGGATTTGATATCCGGGAGGGAAGATTGCATCTGTTATTATCCCAGTGAGCTTTGTTTCTGTAACCGCTACTATGTCAGGTGACATCTCCTTGATTCTTTCATGCCACTCCTCACATTTATTCGTTATTCCATTTGTGTTCATGTACCAAACCTTCAACTTCTTTTCAATAACTGTGGTCTGGGAAGAGAGGTGGGTTAGGGGAAGCAGGTGCCCTGGCAGGGGCCTATAGGGGGTTGGTGTGGGGCCTCCCTGCACCTTTTGGAGAACCATGGGCTCATCCTGGCTTTTTCATTATTCCTGTTACCTTTGGGTACAAGCCTCTCCTCAGCCTCCTTGCATTTTGTTGCTACATATTCAATCATCTCATTAACTGGCTTCCCTGCCAGTTCTCTGTCCCACTGAACCCAGTTCAAGAAGTTCCTCATTCCTGTGTAGTCCCCTTTCTTGTAGTTTGGCTTCATTCGTCCTGGCCTTCCTGCTTCTCCCTCCACTTGTAGCTTTACTGTGTATTCGAAGCTTAAAACCACATGGTCGCTGTCCCCAAGGGGTCTTTCATATGTGATGTCCTCGATATCTGCACTACTCAAGGTGAGTACTAAGTCCAGTCTTGCTGGTTCATCCTCTCCTCTCTCTCTTGTAGTGTCCCTTACGTGTTGGTACATGAAGTTTTCCAGTACCACCTCCATCATCTTAGCCCTCCATGTAACTTGGCCCCCATGCGGTTCCAAGTTCTCCCAATCGATCTCCTTGTGGTTAAAGTCACCCATGATCAGGAGCTTTGCCCTGCATGCATGAGCTCTTCTGGCCACTGCAGCCAGTGTGTCAACCATCGCTCTATTGCTCTCGTCGTACTCTTGCCTTGGCCTCCTGCTGTTCTGTGGCGGGTTATACATCTCTGCTATTGCCACCCTGGGACCTCCAGAGTGAAGCATTCCCGCTATGTAATCACTTTCTTCTCCACTGTCTTCTCTCTCCAGCTCATCAAAATTCCAGTGATTTTTGATCAGCAGTGCCACTCCTCCCCCCCCCTGTTCCCTCTATCTTTCCTCAGGATCTGGTATCCAGTTGGAAAGATGGCATCTGTTATCGTACCTGTAAGCTTGGTTTCTGTGAGAGCTATGATGTCCGGTGATGCCTCTTTGACTCTTTCGTGCCACTCCTCCCACTTATTTGTTATTCAATCAGCGTTTGTGTACCATACCTTCAGTTTCCTTTCCAACACTGTGGTTTGGGAGGCCTGTGAGGGTGGGAGACCTGGTAGCATACTGTGGGATTCTGTAGCTCGGTGTTGGGTGGAAGCTGTGGGTATGGATTGTAGTGTGTGTTGGGATGGTGTGACAGGTTGTGGGGTTCTGAGAATAGTTGTGTGTATGCTTGCCCTTGCTGTTCTGTTCTGCTCTGACTGACCTCTGCTGGTTCCATCCTTGTCTCCTTTCCTAGCTCCTTTTGCTTTTTTGTCCTCTCCCTCAGCTGCTGTCGTTCTGTTTGTGTTCTGTCTCTGTCTAGGAACACCCTCTTGTACTCTTCCGAGTATTTCAACCGTGGTTTCTCTTGGAGGATCCTGTTCCGCACTGTTTCTGTCCTGAGAATCAGCTTGATCGGTCGGTTTTTCCCCTTCGAGTACCCCCCTATTCTCAGAAAATTTACAATCTCGTCCATCTCTTCACCTATTTCCGTGATTATTTTCTCAATCTCCTTTCTTTCTTCCTGCTGCCTTTCAGTGTGTGTCCTTTCCTCTCTCTCCTGAAGCCCATGGATATACACTGATTTTGCCCTTTCCTCCTCCCATTGCCTCACCCTCTGTGACTCTGGATCCTGCCTGTATGTGGTCATTTTCTCCCTTGATTTTTCCAGTGGCTCTTGATAGCATGGTTGTGCCTCAGCATTCGACCTATCACCCTCTCCATCTGCACCCAGCTGTTCTTCCCTTTCACTCCTTGGCCCTCCTTGGCATGCTGATATGTGTGTATGTGTGTGTACTGCGTTCACTGTTGTGTATACTGCATACACTGTTGTGTATACTGTGTTTGCTGTTGGGTATACTGCGTTCATTGATGTGTACACTGCATTCACTGTTGTCGATACTGCGTTCACTGTTGTGTATACTGCATTCACTGTTGTGTATACTGCATTTACTGTTGTGTATACTGTGTTCACTATTGAGTATACTGCATTCACTGTTGTGTATACTGCGTTCACTATTGTGTATACTGCATTCACTGTTGTTTACACTGCTTTCACTGTTGTGAATACTGTGTTCACTGTTGAGTATACTGTATTCACTGTTGTGTATACTGTGTTCACTGTTGTGCATAATGCGTTCACTGTTCTGTATACTGTGTTTAAAGTTGTGTATACTGCATTCACTGTTGTGTATACTGCATTCACTGTTGTGTATAACGTGTTCACTGCTGTGTGAACTGCATTTACTGTTGTGTATACTGCGTTCACTATTCTGTATACTGCATTCACTGTTGTGTATACTGCATTCACTGTTGTGCATACTGCATTCACTGTTGTGTGTACTGCATTCACTGCTGTGTATACTGCATTCACTGCTGTGTATAGTGTGTTCTCTGCTGTGCTTACTGCGCTAACTATTGTGCTTATTTCATTCACTGTTGTGTGCACTGTGTTCACTGTTGTCTAATTTGCGTTCACTGCTGTGTATACTGTGTACACTGTTGTGAATACTGCACTCACTGCTGAATATTCTGGATTCACTGTTGTGTAAACTGCATTCACTGTTCGGTATACTGCATTCATTTTTGTGTACATTGTGTTCACTGTTGTGTATACTGCATTCACTGTTGTGCATATTGTGTTCACTGTTGTGTATATTGAGTTCACTGTTGTGTATACTGTGTTCACTGTTGTGTATATATTGTCTTCACTGTTGTGTAAAGTGAGTTCACTGTTATGTATGCTGCATTCACTGTTGTGTATGCAGTGTTGACTGTTATGCATTCTGTTTTCACTGTTGAGTGTATTGTGTTCACTACTTTGTATACTGTGTTCACTTTTGTGTATATTTGTTCGCTGTTGTGTATACTATATTCACTGTTGTGTATATTGTGCTCACTGTTGTGTATATTTTGTTCACTGTTGTGTATATTGTGTTCACTTTTATATATATATATATATTGTGTTCACTTTTATATATATATATTGTGTTCACTGTTGTGTATATTTTGTTCAAGGTTGTGTATATTGTGTTCACTGTTGTGTATACTGTGTTCACAATCGTGTACATTGTGTTCATTTTAATGTATATTGTGCTCACTGTTTTGTATACTGAGTTCACTGTTGTGTATATTTTGTTCGTTTTTGTGTATATTGTGTTGACTGTTGTGTATATTGTGTTTGCTGTAGTGTATATTGTGTTGACTGTTGTGTATACTGGGTTCATTATTGTGTATATTGTGTTGAGTGTTGTGTATATTGTGCTCACTGTTGTGTATATCATGTTCAAGGTTGTGTATATTGCGTTCACTGTTGTTTATGTGTTCACTATTGTGTATATTGTGTACATTTTTATGTATATTGTGCTCACTGTTGAGTATATTTTGTTCACTTTTGTGTTTATTGTGTTTACTGTTCTGTATACTGTGTTCACTGTTGTGTATATTTTGTTCACTGTTGTGTATACTGTGTTCTCTGTTGTGTATATTGTGTTCACTGTTTTGTATATTGTGCTCACTGTTGTGTATATTTTGTTCACTTTTGTGTATATTGTGTTCACTTTTGTGTATATTGTGTTCACTTTTATGTATATTGTGTTCACTGTTGTGTATATTGTGTTCACTTTTGTGTATATTTTGTTCACTATTGTGTATATTGTGATCACTTTTGTGTATATTGTGTTCACTTTTGTGTATACTGTGCTCACTGTTGTGTATATTGTGTTCACTGTTGTGTATATTATGTACACTCTTGTGCACACTGTGTTCACCTTTATGTATTTTGTTTTCACTGTTGTGTATTTGTTCATTTTTGCCTTTATTGTGTTTACTGTTGTGTATATTTTGCTCATTGTTGTGTATATTGTGTTCACTGTTGTGTATATTGTCTTCAATGTTGTGTATATTGTCTTCAATGTTGTGTATGCTGTGTTCGTGTTATATATATTGTGTTCACTTTTGTGTATATTGTGTTCACTTTTGTGTATATTGTGTTCACTGTTGTGTATATTTTGTTCACTGTTTAATCACTCACACAGCAGCTCGGGCTACGGTAATTGTCCGCTTACATTTCTATTTAGATTTATTTTATGCTGATCTCTTAGTGTTAGTAGTTTCTTAGGGTTATTGTTTTATCTAGCTAGACTACTGCCTTCACTACGGTAGTCCACGGTAGTTTCTTAGGGTTATTGTTTTATCTAGCTAGACTACTGCCTTCACTACGGTAGTCCACGGTAGTTTCTTAGGGTTATTGTTTTATCTAGCTAGACTACTGCCTTCACTACGGTAGTCCACGGTTTTCCATAGTCACTCAACAGTAATACAATTTAGTAGTTTCCATGAACGGCAACACTTTCTGTTTCTCAACAACACTGGGCTTAGTCAGGGTTCTTGACACTTCCAATATTTTGTTTAGTTTCCACTTAAAGAATGCAAGGATCACGGAGGTGCTGATCACAGTCGGTTGATTAGGAATTCACGGTCTCCCTGTTTCTTTTCCACCGTTTTTTCTCTTTTATATACCACTGTTAACACTTATAGAAACTGAGCCCTGACACACACGTGTGTGCACCTACTTGCCTACTCTTAATGGCATTTATAAAACCAATTGTAGTGTAAATAATTGTACAAAATATTAGTGAGGGAAAAACGTGGTAAATCAGAAAACTAACAACTGGTTTATACTTTAATGTTCATTTTGTGTTGCGTTGTGTTAACTACGTTTTAGCTGGTAACTTCTGTGGTCAGGTACAACAGCACCTTGAAAGTTCTTGTGATATGTTAACTCTGATAACAAACTTCTACTTCCCAGCACACATGAAACAGACTGTGAGTGACAACGTTACAGAAAGTCTTAATCAAACCAAATACCAATGGATTCCCTGTTGCAACCAGATCCATTAATGTTAACAATCCTTGGAGTCCAATAACAAAGTAACTATGTCCATAAGAGATAAAATAATCATTGGAGTCCCATCATAACAATCTAAGAAACAGTTATTCATTAAAATTTTTAATCAATCAGTATTTTTGAACAATGTATATCAACACAACTCTATTTTCTATTGATTTTCAAAATTTTTAATTAAAGGAACCAATAACTAATATAACTATTTTTAGAGGAAAAATATTATAAATTTTAGAGAACATTCTTGCTGGCTGCATCACTTACACTAACATGCTGGAGAATATAACATAATAAACAAGTGTTAACACTTACTTGTTAACTTCATCACTTACACTAACATGCTGGAGAATATAACATAATAAACAACAGTGTTAACACATACTTGTTAACTTCATCACTTACACTAACATGCTGGAGAATATAACATAATAAACAACAGTGTTAACACATACTTGTTAACTTCATCACTTACACTAACATGCTGGAGAATATAACATAATAAACAACAGTGTTAACACATACTTGTTAACTTCATCACTTACACTAACATGCAGGAGAATATAACATAATAAACAACAGTGTTAACACATACTTGTTAACTTCATCACTTACACTAAAATGCTGGAGAATATAACATAATAAACAACAGTGTTAACACATACTTGTTAACTCCATCACTTACTAACATGCTGGAGAATATAACATAATAAACAACAGTGTTAACACATACTTGTTAACTTCATCACTTACACTAACATGCAGGAGAATATAACATAATAAACAACAGTGTTAACACATACTTGCTAACTTCATCACTTACACTAACATGCTGGAGAATATAACATAATAAACAACAGTGTTAACACATACTTGTTAACTTCATCACTTACACTAACATGCTGGAGAATATAACATAATAAACAACAGTGTTAACACATACTTGTTAACTTCATCACTTACACTAACATGCAGGAGAATATAACATAATAAGCAACAGAGTTAACACATACTTGTTAACTTCATCACTTACCCTTCGACGAACCCTTGACTGGTCCGATCCCTTGACTGGTTTCAAACGGTTTCGTTGTGCACTACCTAGCAGGTTATTAATAGAATATTCAAGAGGTTGCTAGTAGAATTGCAGTAAATCAACCATTCAAATCATTATGAAGCTGTGTGTAGTCTGTGGTCAGTCAAACAAACGGGCTTCCACATGCATAAATTGTCATTTTTTTGGAAATTGGTGTCACTCCCCTTGTGCAGATATCCAAGAACTAGCTACAAGCAGTATTAAAACAGGGAAGTGTTTTTGGGTATGCCCAAATGAGATAAATCTGTGGACTAAAATCACAAGGGTATTAAAAGAGGTCAACATCAAAGCTGCTTTCATAGAAAACCTGGAAGCTTTCTACAACAGATGGGAACATAAAAAGTCTGGGCTGAATGGTACTGCCCTTGATACTGGCCATGTAGTCAGAAACTGTTAGGCTGGAGATGATGTCCTGGTAGTCAGTAAATGGGGGGCTGACAGTGCTGTCCTGGGAGACAGTAATGGTGAAGCTGGAGGTGCTGTCCTGGGAGACAGTAATGGTGAAGCTGGAGGTGCTGTCCTGGGAGACAGTAATGGTGAAGCTGGAGATGCTGTCCTGGGAGACAGTAATGGGGAAGCTGGAGATGCTGTCCTGGGAGACAGTAATGGTGAAGCTGGAGATTTTGTCCAGGTAGTCGGGAATTATACGCAGGAAGGAATACATATAAATGACCTCATAGGGGACAGGAGCCATAGTAGGGAAACAAGTGTAGTCAAAGATAAGATAAAACCAATATTGCAAGATAGAAATATCGCAGGAAATAGCAAACAAGAGGACTCCACTAGCAATAGTGAGGATATATTACCAAAAACAACTGGTGGGAGCTCCATTGTTGGTGCTAGGGAGGATAGAAGTAAGGCAGGGAAACATGCACCAACAGGGAATACAGTCACAGAAACCCAAGGCAAACGGAAACCAAGCCTGTGCACATACTATGCACTCGGTATCTGCTGGCATGGGAAATCTGGAAAAACAGATGGGACGTGCAACTATGACCACCCTAGAAAATGCCATGCCCATATGACAACAGGAAAATGCAAACTCCCTTCCTGTAAGCTTTTTCACCCTGAACTGTGTACCTCTTCAGTACTGGAAAGACTGTGCTATAACTTAAATTGCCAGGCATACCATCTAAAGGGGACAAAAAGATACAAAACATCCAGGCCATGGGAAAACCTGGGTAGCCACAGCCACTCAAGAGGGAGAGGTTTTTTAGTACCAGGAAGGAAAAAAAACTGGCAGGAAATGGCAGAAATCGTACACCAAATCCAGTCATTCCTGGAGTGGAACCACAGTCGATGGTCTCCACTCCAAACCAACAGATACAGATACTAATGCCGGAAAAAAAATCCCCCCCCAGTACCAACAATACCACCAGTCCGATAACATTCTTCTTTGCAAATATACAGGGTCTAAAGCCAGCAGCAAACAACAAAATACCTTTCATCCGTGAACTGCTTGCAGAGGCAAAGGCATTGTTCACGGCTTTCACTGAGACCCACATAAAGGATCACTTGGACAACGAAATATGGATCCCAGGTTACAACCTATACAGATGTGACAGAGTGAACAGGCAAAAGGGGGGGGTTGGTCTGTATATTGCAGAGTCATTTGTTTGCACAGAACTGCTAAATGCCTCAAATGATGTAGTGGAAGTTTTAGCAGTAAAGGTCGAGAACCAAAACCTAGTCATTGTAGTAGTCTACAAGCCTCCGGATGCAACATCCCAGCAATTCCAGGAACAGCTGTTAAAAATTGACCACTGTCTGGAAAACCTTCCAGCTCCTGCACCCAACATCTTGCTCCTGGGGGATTTCAACTTAAGGCACCTAAAATGGAGGAATATAGCAAATAATATTGTTGCAGTAATGACACCAGGAGGCAGCTCTGATGAAAACTCACACTCAGGCGAGCTTTTAAATCTCTGCACAAAATTCAATTTAAACCAGCAAATAATAGAGCCTACTAGACTCGAGAATACACTAGACCTCATCTTCACTAACAATGATGATCTGATAAGAAATGTCACCATATCAAAAACAATATACTCAGATCACAACATAATTGAGGTTCAGTCATGTATGCGCGGAGCCCCAGACCGACATAATGAGATTAGTCACGAGGGAGCATTCACCAAATTCAACTTCAATAACAAAAACATAAAGTGGGACCAAGTAAACCAAGTCCTAACCGATATAAGCTGGGAAGATATACTAAGCAACACAGACCCCAACTTATGCCTAGAACAGATTAACTCGGTGGCACTCTATGTATGCACAAGGCTTATTCCTCTAAGAAAAAGGAGGAGTAGATGTAAAACAGAAAGAGACAGGCGCTCCCTTTACAGGCGACGGAAAAGAATAACAGAGCGGCTAAAAGAGGTCAATATATCTGAAATGCGTAGGGAGACACTGGTCAGAGAAATAGCAAGCATCGAACTTAAGCTAAAAGAATCCTTTAGGAGTCAGGAATCGCGGGAAGAACTAAAAGCCATAAATGAAATCGAAAGAAACCCAAAGTATTTCTTCTCCTATGCCAAATCAAAATCGAGAACAACGTCCAGTATTGGGCCCCTACTTAAACAAGATGGGTCCTACACAGATGACAGCAAGGAAATGAGTGAGCTACTCAAGTCCCAATATGACTCAGTTTTTAGCAAGCCGCTAACCAGACTGAGAGTCGATGATCAAAATGAATTTTTTTTGAGAGAGCCACAAAATTTGATTAACACAAGCCTATCCGATGTTATCCTGACGCCAATTGACTTCGAACAGGCGATAAATGACATGCCCATGCACTCTGCCCCAGGGCCAGACTCATGGAACTCTGTGTTCATCAAGAACTGCAAGAAGCCCCTATCACGAGCCTTTTCCATCCTATGGAGAGGGAGCATGGACACGGGGGTCGTCCCACAGTTACTAAAAACAACAGACATAGCCCCACTCCACAAAGGGGGCAGTAAAGCAACAGCAAAGAACTACAGACCAATAGCACTAACATCCCATATCATAAAAATCTTTGAAAGGGTCCTAAGAAGCAAGATCACCACCCATCTAGAAACCCATCAGTTACACAACCCAGGGCAACATGGGTTTAGAACAGGTCGCTCCTGTCTGTCTCAACTATTGGATCACTACGACAAGGTCCTAAATGCACTAGAAGACAAAAAGAATGCAGATGTAATATATACAGACTTTGCAAAAGCCTTCGACAAGTGTGACCATGGCGTAATAGCGCACAAAATGCGTGCTAAAGGAATAACAGGAAAAGTCGGTCGATGGATCTATAATTTCCTCACTAACAGAACACAGAGAGTAGTCGTCAACAGAGTAAAGTCCGAGGCAGCTACGGTGAAAAGCTCTGTTCCAAAAGGCACAGTACTCGCTCCCATCTTGTTCCTCATCCTCATATCCGACATAGACAAGGATGTCAGCCACAGCACCGTGTCTTCCTTTGCAGATGACACCCGAATCTGCATGACAGTGTCTTGCATTGCAGACACTGCAAAGCTCCAGGCGGACATCAACCAAATCTTTCAGTGGGCTGCAGAAAACAATATGAAGTTCAACGATGAGAAATTTCAATTACTCAGATATGGTAAACTTGAGGAAATTAAATGTTCATCAGAGAACAAAACAAATTCTGGCAACAAAATAGAGCGAAACACCAACGTCAAAGACCTGGGAGTGATCATGTCGGAGGATCTCACCTTCAAGGACCATAACATTGTATCAATCGCATCTGCTAGAAAAATGACAGGATGGATAATGAGAACCTTCGAAACTAGGGAGGCCAAGCCCATGATGACAGTCTTCAGGTCACTTGTTCTATCTAGGCTGGAATATTGCTGCACACTAACAGCACCTTTCAAGGCAGGTGAAATTGCCGACCTAGAAAATGTACAGAGAACTTTCACGGCACGCATAACGGAGATAAAACACCTCAATTATTGGGAGCACTTGAGGTTCCTAAACCTGTATTCCCTGGAACGCAGGAGGGAGAGATACATGATTATATACACCTGGAAAATCCTAGAGGGACTAGTACCGAACTTGCACACGAAAATCACTCACTACGAAAGCAAAAGACTTGGCAGACGATGCATCATCCCCCAATGAAAAGCAGGGGTGTCACTAGCACGTTAAGAGACCTTACAATAAGTGTCAGGGGCCCGAGACTGTTCAACTGCCTCCCAGCACACATAAGGGGGATTACCAACAGACCCCTGGCAGTCTTTAAGCTGGCACTGGACAAGCACCTAAAGTCAGTTCCGGATCAGCCGGGCTGTGGCTCGTACGTTGGTTTGCGTGCAGCCAGCAGCAACAGCCTGGTTGATCAGGCTCTGATCCACCAGGAGGCCTGGTCACAGACCGGGCTGCGGGGGCGTTGACCCCCAGAACTCTCTCCAGGTAAACTCCAGGTATACACTAACATGCAGGAGAATATAACATAATAAACAACAGTGTTAACACATACTTGTTAACTTCATCACTTACACTAACATGCTGGTGAATATAACATAATAAACAACAGTGTTAACACATACTTGTTAACTTTATCACTTACACTAACGTGCAGGAGAATATAACATAATAAACAACAGAGTTAACACACACTTGTTAACTTCATCACTTACACTAACATGCTGGTTAACTTCATCACTTACACTAACATGCAGGAGAATATAACATAATAAGGAATAGAGTTAACAGAAGAATATAACAAAACTGTTAATAAACAAGAGAGTTAACACATACTTGTTAACTTCATCACTTACACTAACATGCTGGAGAAGAATATAACATAATAAACAAGAGAGTTAACACATACTTGTTGACTTCATCACTTACACTAACATGCTGGAGAAGAATATAACGTAATAAACAAGAGAGTTAACACATACTTGTTAACTTCATCACTTACACTAACATGCTGGAGAAGAATATAACATAAACAACAGAGTTAACACATACTTGTTAACTTCATCACTTACACTAACATGCTGGAGACGAATATAACATAATAAACAAGAGAGTTAACACATACTTGTTAAGTTCATCACTTACACTAACATGCTGGAGAAGAATATAACATAATAAACAAGAGAGTTAACACATACTTGTTGAGTTCATCACTTACACTAACATGCTGGAGAAGAATATAACATAATAAACAAGAGAGTTAACACATACTTGTTAAGTTCATCAGCTACACTAACATGCTGGAGAAGAATATAACATAATAAACAAGAGAGTTAACACATACTTGTTAAGTTCATCAGCTACACTAACATGCTGGAGAAGAATATAACATAATAAACAAGAGAGTTAACACATACTTGTTAAGTTCATCACTTACACTAACATGCTGGAGAAGAATATAACATAATAAACAAGAGAGTTAACACATACTTGTTAAGTTCATCAGCTACACTGAAGGTCTCCCACACTGCAGATCGTTGTTCTCCTTGCAGGTTGGTAGCGATCACCTTGAGTCGGTAACGATGAACTCCGCTAGTCAGGGCGTGAAGGTTGTCATT
>NW_027195492.1:0-35000 GCF_038502225.1 Cherax quadricarinatus
AGTAGCAATAATAGTCAAAATTTTATTCCAGTTCTAGGTGGTTGTAATCAAGGACTAACAACACTGGCATCAAGGACTAACAACACTGGCATCAAGGACTAACAACACTGGCATCAAGGACTAACAACACTGGCATCAAGGACTAACAACACTGGCATCAAGGACTAACAACACTGGCATCATGGACTAACAACACTGGCATCAAGGACTAACAACACTGGCATCAAGGACTAACAACACTGGCATCAAGGACTAACACTGGCATCAAGGACTAACACTGGCATCAAGGACTAACACTAGCATCAAGGCCTAACAACACTGGCATCAAGGACTAACAACACTGGCATCAAGGACTAACAACACTGGCATCAAGAACTAACAACACTGGCATCAAGGACTAACAACACTGGCATCAAGGACTAACACTAGCATCAAGGACTAACAACACTGGCATCAAGGACTAACAACACTGGCATCAAGGACTAACAACACTGGCATCAAGGACTAACACTGGCATCAAGGACTAACAACACTGGCATCAAGGACTAACAACACTGGCATCAAGGACTAACAACACTGGCATCAAGGACTAACACTGGCATCAAGGACTAACAACACTGGCATCAATGACTAACAACACTGGCATCAAGGACTAACAACACTGGCATCAAGGACTAACAACACTGGCATCAATGACTAACAACACTGGCATCAAGGACTAACAACACTGGCATCAAGGACTAACAACACTGGCATCAAGGACTAACAACACTGGCATCAACGACTAACAACACTGGCATCAACGACTAACAACACTGGCATCAACGACTAGCAACACTGGCATCAAGGACTAACAACACTGGCATCAAGGACTAACAACACTGGCATCAAGGACTAACAACACTGGCATCAAGGACTAACAACACTGGCATCAAGGACTAACAACACTGGCATCAAGGACTAACAACACTGGCATCAAGGACTAACAACACTGGCATCAAGGACTAACAACACTGGCATCAAGGACTAACAACACTGGCATCAAGGACTAACAACACTGGCATCAAGGACTAACAACGCTGGCATCAAGGACTAACAACACTGGCATCAAGGACTAACAACACTGGCATCAAGGACTAACAACGCTGGCATCAAGGACTAACAACACTGGCATCAAGGACTAACAACACTGGCATCATGGACTAACAACACTGGCATCAAGGACTAACAACACTGGCATCAAGGACTAACAACACTGGCATCAAGGACTAACAACACCATCATCACTCACGTTATAATCGTCCTCATTAGTGAAATTAGTAACCCAATTTTGTCCAGATGTTTATTTTTAGACCAGGGCACCAGGGCGTGGCCCGGTGGCCTGGTGGGTGGCCCGGTGGCCTGGTGGGTGGCCTGGTGGCCTGGTGGGTGGCCTGGTGGCCTGGTGGGTGGCCTGGTGGCCTGGTGGGTGGCCCGGTGGCCTGGTGGGTGGCCCGGTGGCCTGGTGGGTGGCCCGGTGGCCTGGTGGGTGGCCTGGTGGCCTGGTGGGTGGCCCGGTGGCCTGGTGTGTGGCCCGGTGGCCTGGTGGGTGGCCTGGTGGGTGGCCTGGTGGGTGGCCCTGTGGTCTGGTGGGTGGCCCGGTGGCCTGGTGGGTGGCCCGGTGGCCTGGTGGGTGGCCCGGTGGCCTGGTGGGTGGCCTGGTGGCCTGGTGGGTGGCCTGGTGGCCTGGTGGGTGGCCCGGTGGCCTGGTGGGTGGCCTGGTGGCCTGGTGTGTGGCCTGGTGGCCTGGTGGGTGGCCCGGTGGCCTGGTGTGTGGCCCGGTGGCCTGGTGTGTGGCCCGGTGGCCTGGTGTGTGGCCTGGTGGCCTGGTGGGTGGCCTGGTGGCCTGGTGGGTGGCCTGGTGGCCTGGTGGGTGGCCCGGTGGCCTGGTGGGTGGCCTGGTGGCCTGGTGGGTGGCCTGGTGGCCTGGTGGGTGGCCCGGTGGCCTGGTGTGTGGCCCGGTGGCCTGGTGGGTGGCCTGGTGGGTGGCCTGGTGGGTGGCCCTGTGGTCTGGTGGGTGGCCCGGTGGCCTGGTGGGTGGCCCGGTGGCCTGGTGGGTGGCCCGGTGGCCTGGTGGGTGGCCCGTTGGTCTGGTGGGTGGCCCGGTGGCCTGGTGGGTGCCCCGGTGGCCTGGTGGGTGGCCCGGTGGTCTGGTGGGTGCCCCGGTGGCCTGGTGGGTGGCCCGGTGGTCTGGTGGGTGGCCCGGTGGCCTGGTGGGTGGCCCAGTGGCCTGGTGGGTGGCCGGGTGGCCTGGTGGGTGGCCTGGTGGGTGGCCTGGTGGCCTGGTGGGTGGCCCAGTGGCCTGGTGGTGGCCTGGTGGGTGGCCCGGTGGCCTGGTGGGTGGCCCAGTGGCCGGGAGGGTGGCCGGGTGGCCTGGTGGGTGGCCTGGTGGGTGGCCCAGTGGCCTGGTGGGTATCCTGGTGGGTGGCCTGGTGGGTGGCCCGGTGGCCTGGTGGCCTGGTGGGTGGCCCGGTGGCCTGGTGGTGGCCTGGTGGGTGGCCTGGTGGCCTGGTGGGTGGCCTGGTGGCCTGGTGGGTGGCCGGGTGGCCTGGTGGGTGGCCTGGTGGGTGGCCCGGTGGCCTGGTGGGTGGCCTGGTGGCCTGGTGGGTGGCCCGGTGGCCTGGTGGGTGGCCCGGTGGCCTGGTGGGTGGCCCGGTGGCCTGGTGGCTGGCCTGGTGGCCTGGTGGGTGGCCTGGTGGGTGGCCTGGTGGCCTGGTGGCTGGCCTGGTGGCCTGGTGGGTGGCCCGGTGGCCTGGTGGGTGGCCTGGTGGCCTGGTGGGTGGCCTGGTGGCCTGGTGGGTGGCCCGGTGGCCTGGTGGGTGGCCCGGTGGCCTGGTGGGTGGCCCGGTGGGTGGCCCGGTGGCCTGGTGGGTGGCCCGGTGGCCTGGTGGGTGGCCCGGTGGGTGGCCCGGTGGCCTGGTGGGTGGCCCGGTGGCCTGGTGGGTGGCCCGGTGGGTGGCCCGGTGGCCTGGTGGGTGGCCCGGTGGCCTGGTGGGTGGCCCGGTGGGTGGCCCTGTGGCCTGGTGGGTGGCCCGGTGGCCCGGTGGCCTGGTGGGTGGCCCGGATACATTCTAACGTCTCATGTACATATGTCCCAGGTACGTACAGACGTCTCGGGTACATACTAACGTCCCGGGTACATACTGACGTCCCGGATACATACTAACGTCTCATGTACATACGTCCCGGGTACGTACAGACGTCTCGGGTACATACTAACGTCCCGGGTACATACTGACGTCCCGGATACATACTAACGTCTCATGTACATACGTCCCGAGTACGTACAGACGTCTCGGGTACATACTAACGTCCCGGGTACATACTAACGTCCCGGGTACATACTAACGTCCCGGGTACATACTGACGTCCCGGATATATACTAACGTCTCATGTACATACGTCCCGAGTACGTACAGACGTCTCGGGTACATACTAACGTCCCGGGTACATACTAACGTCCCGGGTACATACTGACGTCCCGGGTACATACTAACGTCTCGGATACATACTGACGTCTCGGGTACATACTGACGTCCCGGGTACATACTGACGTCCCGGGTACATACTGACGTCCCGGGTGCATACTAACGTCCCGGGTACATACTGACTCCCGGGTACATATTAACGTCTCGGGTACATACTGACGTCCCGGATACATACTGGCATCTCGGGTACATACTGACGTCCAGGGTGCATACTAACGTCCCGGGTACATACTGACATCTCAGGTACATACTGACATCCCAGGTACATACTGACATCTCAGGTACATACTGACATCCCAGGTACATACTGACATCCCAGGTACATATTAACATCCCAGGTACATACTGACATCCCAGGCACATACTGACATCCCAGGTACATACTGACATCTCAGGTACATACTGACATCCCAGGTACATACTGACATCCCAGGTACATACTGACATCTCAGGTACATACTGACATCCCAGGTACATACTGACATCCCAGGTACATACTGACATCCCAGGTACATACTGACATCTCAGGTACATACTGACATCCCAGGCACATACTGACATCCCAGGTACATATTGACATCCCAGGTACATACTGACATCCCGGGCACATACTGACGTCCCGGGTACATACTAACGTCCCAGGTACATACTGACCCCTCTGATACAAACATATCAAGCAACCGGTTGCCAAGATGACTATTAGGTACTTAAATATGTCAAGTTAACCAGCTTTAAGGGTGAAAAATCCGGCCTATAATACGAACAAGATGTGATTAAAAACACATAAGCAAACACTTAGATTATTATGATAATTGTTATTATGATAATTGTTATTATGATAATTGTTATTACAGACCGAAGAAGGCAGGAGGGAGAGATATATCATAATCTACACTTGGAAAATCTTGGAAGGAATGGTCCCAAATCTGCACACAGAAATCACTCCCTACGAAAGTAAAAGACTGGGCAGGCGATGCAAAATGCCCCCAATAAAAAGTAGGGGCGCCATTGGTACACTAAGAGAAAACACCATAAGTGTCCGGGGCCCAAGACTGTTCAACAGCCTCCCATCAAGCATTAGGGGAATTGCCAATAAACCCCTGGCTGCCTTCAAGAGAGAGCTGGACAGATACCTAAAGTCAGTGCCGGATCAGCCGGGCTGTGGCTCGTATGTTGGACTGCGTGCGGCCAGCAGTAACAGCCTAGTTGATCAGGCCCTGATCCATCGGGAGGCCTGGTCATGGACCGGGCCGCGGGGTCGTTGATCCCCGGAATAACCTCCAGGTAACCTCCAGGTAGGGCTGAAACAGTTCCGTATTATAATGGTCTAAGTGTTAAAGTGAGTCTTCCACTAAAACCGGTTGTAACAGTATTCCACCAGCAACATATACGCCAGAAGTCAATCAAATTGTTTAAACATGCTTATAACTAAAAATAACTTCCCTATTATTAAGTTATTCTAACTTACTTATTCTTAAGTTATTCTAACTTCCCTATTCTTAAGTTATTCTAACTTCCCTATTCTTAAGTTATTCTAACTTCCCTATTCTTAAGTTATTCTAACTTCCCTATTCTTAAGTTATTCTAACTTCCCTATTCTTAAGTTAGCCTAACTTCCCTATTCTTAAGTTAGCCTAACTTCCCTATTCTTAAGTTATTCTAACTTCCCTATTCTTAAGTTATTCTAACTTCCCTATTCTTAAGTTATTCTAACTTCCCTATTCTTAAGTTATTCTAACTTTCCTATTCTTAAGTTATTCTAACTTTCCTATTCTTAAGTTATTCTAACTTCCCTATTCTTAAGTTATCCTAACTTCCCTATTCTTAAGTTAGCCTAACTTCCCTATTCTTAAGTTATTCTAACTTCCCTATTCTTAAGTTATGCTAACTTTCCTATTCTTAAGTTAGCCTAACTTCCCTATTCTTAAGTTATCCTAACTTACCTATTCTTAAGTTAGCCTAACTTCCCTATTCTTAAGTTAGCCTAACTTCCCTATTCTTAAGTTAGCCTATCTTCCCTGTTCTTTAGTTACCCTAACCTCCCTGTTCTTAATAAGCTACCATAAATTCAGTGTTCTTAATAAGCTAGCATAACTTCTCTATTCTTAATAAGCTACCCTAACTCCCGTATTCTTAAACGCTACCATAACTTTCGTCACCCCCATAATACGTTACCACAACTTTCCCCACCAGCATAATAGGATACCATAACTTCCCCATCCTTAAATGCTACCATAACTTCCCCATCCTTAAATGCTACCATAACTTCCCCATCCTTAAATGCTACCATAACTTCCCCATCCTTAAATGCTACCATAACTTTAACCAACTCCATAATAAGCAACCGTAACTCTCCCTGCCTCCCCCCCCCAAAAAAAAAAAAGTTACTGTAACTTCTCCATTCTTAACAAGCTACCATAACTTTCACCACCGCCAAAGCTACCATAGCTTCCACATTTCAATATTGAGTTAGAAAAATGTTGTAGTCGAGCATGCTAGGTTATATACCGTGTTATTCTGGCACTGACACTTCTCTGATTGACACCCATCTTACACTCTTCCTATTCCTCATTTATCAGTTGCTCCTCTTACTCATTTATCAAGTGTTCCTCTTCCTTATTTATCAGTTGTTCTTCTTCCTCATTTATCAGTTTCTCTTTCTCATTTATCAGTTATTTCTCTCCCTCATTTATCAGCTGCTTCTCTCCCTCATTTATTAGCTGTTCCTCTCCCTCATTTATTAGCTGTTCCTCTGTCATGTGGGTTTCGAAAACGTGGATAGGGTAAGAATACTTACGTAGGCTGGTAGTACGTATAATATAACGGAAAGTGTGGGAAAGCGCCAACAGCCGTCCTGCCTCTCTCTCTGCTCCCTAACTGACTGACTGACCCACCAGTGCCTATGGGCGAGGGGGTGTTTGAAATCCTGCTATGGTCAGCAGTAATATGAATACAGTCAGTGATTCACGCAGAGACGGTTGGTAGTGAGTCATCTACTGGTACACTGGTTACTGGTAACTGGTTACTGGTACACTGGTTACTAGGAACTGGTACTACTACTGAGACCTCTTCCTCATTTATCAACTGTTCCTCTTCCTCATTTATCAACTGTTCCTCTTCCTCATTTATCAACTGTTCCTCTCTCTCACTTATCAACTCTTCCTCTTCCTCACTTATCAACTGTTCCTCTCTCTCACTTATCAACTCTTCCTCTTCCTCACTTATCAACTGTTCCTCTCTCTCACTTATCAACTGTTCCTCTTCCTCATTTACCAACTGTTCCTCTCTCTCACTTATCAGCTGTTCCTCCCCGTCATTTATCAGCTGTTCCTCCCCGTCATTTATCAGCTGTTCCTCCCCGTCATTTATCAGCTGTTCCTCCCCGTCATTTATCAGCTGTTCCTCCCCGTCATTTATCAGCTGTTCCTCCCCGTCACTTATCAGCTGTTCCTCCCCGTCATTTATCAGCTGTTCCTCCCCGTCATTTATCAGCTGTTCCTCCCCGTCATTTATCAGCTGTTCCTCCCCGTCATTTATCAGCTGTTCCTCCCCGTCATTTATCAGCTGTTCCTCCCCGTCACTTATCAGCTGTTCCTCCCCGTCATTTATCAGCTGTTCCTCCCCGTCATTTATCAGCTGTTCCTCCCCGTCATTTATCAGCTGTTCCTCCCCGTCATTTATCAGCTGTTCCTCCCCGTCATTTATCAGCTGTTCCTCCCCGTCACTTATCAGCTGTTCCTCCCCGTCATTTATCAGCTGTTCCTCCCCGTCATTTATCAGCTGTTCCTCCCCGTCATTTATCAGCTGTTCCTCCCCGTCATTTATCAGCTGTTCCTCCCCGTCATTTATCAGCTGTTCCTCCCCGTCATTTATCAGCTGTTCCTCCCCGTCATTTATCAGCTGTTCCTCCCCGTCACTTATCAGCTGTTCCTCCCCGTCATTTATCAGCTGTTCCTCCCCGTCATTTATCAGCTGTTCCTCCCCGTCATTTATCAGCTGTTCCTCCCCGTCATTTATCAGCTGTTCCTCCCCGTCATTTATCAGCTGTTCCTCCCCGTCACTTATCAGCTGTTCCTCCCCGTCATTTATCAGCTGTTCCTCCCCGTCATTTATCAGCTGTTCCTCCCCGTCATTTATCAGCTGTTCCTCCCCGTCATTTATCAGCTGTTCCTCCCCGTCATTTATCAGCTGTTCCTCCCCGTCATTTATCAGCTGTTCCTCCCCGTCATTTATCAGCTGTTCCTCCCCGTCACTTATCAGCTGTTCCTCCCCGTCATTTATCAACTGTTCCTCCCCGTCATTTATCAGCTGTTCCTCCCCGTCATTTATCAGCTGTTCCTCCCCGTCATTTATCAGCTGTTCCTCCCCGTCATTTATCAGCTGTTCCTCCCCGTCACTTATCAGCTGTTCCTCCCCGTCATTTATCAACTGTTCCTCCCCGTCATTTATCAGCTGTTCCTCCCCGTCATTTATCAACTGTTCCTCCCCGTCATTTATCAACTGTTCCTCCCCGTCATTTATCAGCTGTTCCTCCCCGTCATTTATCAGCTGTTCCTCCCCGTCACTTATCAGCTGTTCCTCCCCGTCATTTATCAGCTGTTCCTCCCCGTCATTTATCAGCTGTTCCTCCCCGTCACTTATCAGCTGTTCCTCCCCGTCACTTATCAGCTGTTCCTCCCCGTCATTTATCAACTGTTCCTCCCCGTCATTTATCAGCTGTTCCTCCCCGTCATTTATCAACTGTTCCTCCCCGTCATTTATCAACTGTTCCTCCCCGTCATTTATCAGCTGTTCCTCCCCGTCATTTATCAGCTGTTCCTCCCCGTCACTTATCAGCTGTTCCTCCCCGTCATTTATCAGCTGTTCCTCCCCGTCATTTATCAGCTGTTCCTCCCCGTCATTTATCAGCTGTTCCTCCCCGTCATTTATCAGCTGTTCCTCCCCGTCATTTATCAGCTGTTCCTCCCCGTCATTTATCAACTGTTCCTCCCCGTCATTTATCAACTGTTCCTCCCCGTCATTTATCAGCTGTTCCTCCCCGTCATTTATCAGCTGTTCCTCCCCGTCACTTATCAGCTGTTCCTCCCCGTCATTTATCAGCTGTTCCTCCCCGTCATTTATCAGCTGTTCCTCCCCGTCATTTATCAGCTGTTCCTCTCTCTCACTTATCAGCTGTTCCTCCCCGTCATTTATCAACTGTTCCTCTCACGTACCTACAAGGTTAATGGATGCCTTCATGTTGGTGAAGGGCTCATGATCTTTGAAATTGGAGTTTCGTCCCTTTCCTTGGATCAAACCTGATAACCTCCCATTCCCCATGATTCTAATAGCATTTTTTCCTCCCCCTCCATCCTTACCAACCCTCCCCCATTACCACCAACCCTCTCCCATTACCACCAACCCTCCCCCATTACCACCAACCCTCTCCCATTCTCTTCTGTTACTGAGCTACTCCCCCACTCTTGTCTCAGATAATCACCTCCCCCCCCCCCCCCGCCTTCCATTCCCGTCATTTCTCACTGCCCACTCCATTCTCTCTTATCTCTCTCTCTCTCTCTTTCCTATTTTTTTTCCTCTCACAATCACGTCCATCTCTCCGCTCCATCACTTTCCGCAGTCTTCAAGCTGGCACTGGACAAGCACCTCAAGTCGATTCCTGATCAGCCGGGCTGTGGCTCGTACGTTGGTTTGCGTGCAGCCAGTAGTAACAGCCTGGTTGATCAGGCTCTGATCCACCAGGAGGCCTGGTCACAGACCGGGCCGCGGGGGCGTTGACCCCCGGAACTCTCTCCAGGTAAACTCCAGGTAATCCCCACCACCACCACTTACACTCAACATCTCAATCACTCTTTCTCTCTCTCTCTCTCTCTCTCTCTCTCTCTCTCTCTCTCTCTCTCTCTCTCTCTCTCTCTCTCTCTCTGCCTCTGTGCTTATATTAATATTCAAATATTTTGACTAAAAATTCATTATCTTAGAGTTAAAATACAGGGGAAGGGAATTAAAGAAGAACTTCCCCCCACCATACAGTGCCGCCCTATAGTGCCTCTGCAACACCCCCCCTTCCCCCACCATCACCAGCTGCGGTAGAGCTGGTGTTATGGCACAAGCCGACATTTCCACCTCACCTTTCCCCGTTGCTCTGCCCAATTCCCCTTACCTCCCCCTGACTCTGTAACCCCTTCAGTTTACGCCTTTCCCCTCAGAGGCATTTTTCCCCCTCCCTGCCATATAACAACCCCCTCCTTGGATTGTGCGTGGGGGGATGTGTATAACACACATACACACACACACACACACACACACACACACACACACACACACACACACACACACACACACACACACACAAACAGCATCAAAGTACGCAGAACTTAGCCACACATACTTATCTGGGCTCTGGTTATGTGGCTCAAGTACAGTGTACTCTGATGGAGTGTATGCAGGTTCAAATCCTGTTGAGGACTGACATAATGTTTGTAAATAATTTCGCCAGTTTTACCTATTCGGCACAACATATATATAATCAATAACAACACTGCGACTAGCCAAGGACTCGAACCATGTTGATCAATACCACTTGTTCGTGAAAAACTTGTGCAATTTTTGGGTATCTTTATTCAATAAACGTTTCGTTAGCAAGTGGCTTCTTCAGTCGTATGCAGAGAAAAGTGGAAGATGAGGAAGAGTTTGGGGTAATCTGTCCATCAATCTTGATAAAAGTGCAGCATATTCACTGAGATGCGGCTTATATACTACAGACAGATGAGGTGGAGCAGTGGTAAGCGGAGTCACCAGTGAAAAAACTCACTAGTGGAAGTAGGTCGTGTGTTTAGGTAAGGCAAGCTTTCAAGAATTCCCTGCGTCACCATCCCAAGATGTTGCTGTGTCTGGCACAACTGACACACCTATCATTATCAACTTCTAGGTTTTCCAGACTATTTATTAACAGATTCTTGTCTGGTGGTGATCAAGTTTTATGACCCTAGTTTAGTCGACAGGTTTCTCAACCCAATTAACCAAATTATTTGTCTCCTATGTTTGAATCTCTCCCTCCCTCATCACGTTTTACTTTCCATTTTCATTTAATTAGTGTCTACTCCTTTTTCCCTCTTTTCTTTCCTAACTTCCTCCCCTAATAGGCCTCTGCAATTTCCTTTGGCCTTGTGCATTACCCGCCCTATTTCCATCTCATCCCCATTTACGTCCTCCTGGCCTACTCTTCACCCATTTCCCTTCCCTATTTTTTCCTCTTCCCTTTGCTCGCCCTTTTCAATTCCCCTTCAAATGTCAGCGACTAACCCCAAACTTCTCTCCTCACTCACACTGGCGACATTTTCTATTGTTTTGGTGTCGAGTCCGTCCTCCTAAGCAACGTCGGTGTTACGCTAGCTGAAACTCATCGGTAAAGCTACGTTGTCAGTAAAATATAAGTGATTATTTGACTACTTTTCAAGTTACTTATTTGTCTGCGCCTCAAGACTTTTTATTTACTTTTGGGGAATATATATATATATATATATATATATATATATATATATATATATATATATATATATATATATATATATATATATATATATATATGCAAAACAACCACTCTGAAAGAATAGAGAAATTCCAAGCGCTTTCGTGACTACTCACATTATCAAGGAACTATGATAATGTGAGTAGTCACGAAAGCGCTTGGAATTTCTCTATTCTTTCAGAGTGGTTGTTTTGCATATTCTGAAATCACCTGTTTACTGTGATCTTATTGCATATATATATATATATATATATATATATATATATATATATATATATATATATATATATATATATATATATATATATATATATATATATATTATACACACACACGAGGCCAGGAGCTGCGACTCGACCCCTGCAACCACATGTAGGGGAGTACACATTATTCATAAACCAAAATTTCTTAAAACATCTGCCATATTTGTGATACTGTGTGCTACAAGTGATTAAATTATATCTGATGACAATCTAACATAATCTAACCTCGCGGAAATAAGAAATACTGAGAAACTAGCTAACAAAAATATGTAATAATTCGAGGCTACCGTCTGAATTAGAGGTTGTAGTATGATAGGTGATGATGTGATTCTTGACACAAACTTGTTGGTCACTGAATCACTTACTCTGGAGTTTACCTACTATGGTTATAGTAACTGTAGACGAAAACATGTTCGTATCGTGTTTACCAACAACCATCGTTTCAAAAGTTTACTGATATACAATAGAAGGTTAGATTTCTCTAGTGTAATTATACGTTTATTAGTGCATCTACAGCCAGTCGCTGTGTCTATTCTCTCTCTATTTTACTAGTTTCCACCTAAACTAAATTACTCCTGTAACGAGTTAAACACACCCCACCGTCAGCTAACTACATCAAAACCACGTATTCTCTAACTCGTATCATGCACACATCAAAATCAAAATAGACTTACTCTCGATATCTGTGATTCCCTCTAATTTACACTCACCCAAATGACTGTACACAAAAATCTGAGAGTATAAGTACTGCCTAGTCATAAGTTTGACTCAGATACTTTAATACAAACAAGAACCATTCTCCTTACTAAATTTATATATTGTTATATTCTTATTTTTCACACCACACATTGTGTGAATATAATGCAGAGAATTCGTAGTTTGGAAGTTAGGAGGAGGTGCGGGATTACCAAAACTGTTGTCCAGAGGGCTGAGGAAGGGTTGTTGAGGTGGTTCGGACATGTAGAGAGAATGGAGCGAAACAGAATGACTTCAAGAGTGTATCAGTCTGTAGTGGAAGGAAGGCGGGGTAGGGGTCGGCCTAGGAAGGGTTGGAGGGAGGGGGTAAAGGAGGTTTTGTGTGCGAGGGGCTTGGACTTCCAGCAGGCATGCGTGAGCGTGTTTGATAGGAGTGAATGGAGACAAATGGTTTTTAATACTTGACGTGCTGTTGGAGTGTGAGCAAAGTAACATTTATGAAGGGATTCAGGGAAACCGGCAGGCCGGACTTGAGTCCTGGAGATGGGAAGTACAGTGCCTGCACTCTGAAGGAGGGGTGTTAATGTTGCAGTTTAAAAACTGTAGTGTAAAGCACCCTTCTGGCAAGACAGTGATGGAGTGAATGATGGTGAAAGTTTTTCTTTTTCGGGCCACCCTGCCTTGGTGGGAATCGGCCGGTGTGATAATAATAAAAAAAAATTCTTATTTTTGTTTATACTACCTCAGTATTATAAATATATTTAATTATTAGTTATATAACTTTAATATCAGTGTGCTCCATAACCTTTGTCAATATAGAATTATGTACACCACACATTGTAATTAATAATTCAATTAAGTTCAAACCAGCAACCAGATCTCTCTCTCTCTCTCTCTCTGCCATACAAGTATTGACATTATCTGTGACACACCACTCAGTCTGTGGCACTCACCATTTTTCTGGTGTTCACCCCTGACCTCAGGATCTCACCAGATATAAGTGACGTAGGTATGAACACACGTAACACACACCAATTGTTAACTCTGGACAGACCTCTATCAGTTACTGAAAGCGTTCAATCCTATGCAAAACGCTATCCAAAATCTGACTTGCTAATATCCACTTCTTGGTTTGTGATGAATGGTTTGAAAAACCGACAAGTTGAACATTGAGACACTTATGCAGCATATAGGAATCTTTATTCAGGAAACGTATCGCCACACAGTGGCTTCATCAGTCCAATACAAAGAGGAAGGCGTAAGGAGAGGAGGAGTATGAGGTAATCAGTCCCTCAGCCTGGAGTCGATGTGTTCAGTCCATCAATTGATGGACTGAACACATCGACAAGTGTCTCAATCTTCCACTTCTTGGTTTGTTGAATCAGTACAAGATATGAATGTGCATATCCACTCAGTCTGCTTAAAAGTACAAATTTATGACTCAACATACGTAAGAACAATGATATACAAGTACATATTTAGGGGACACCAACAGCCTGATTTATCAAGCCAGTAACATGGAGTTTGAGACCAAACCGTGGGGCTGTAATTTCCAGAAGCGACTACAGGTACCCTATGACCAAGGGTTTTCAGCCCTTAAGTCACATCAAGGCACATACCTTCATATGCCTGTATACAAGTTACCTTTCTACTGTATGTACCGCAAGAGACACTTGTACATTCAGCCTCAATGTACTTAAATACAGTTTAAAGTTAGACTGTTTAAAAAAATAATAATCTTATTTTCCCCTTCCTGAAATTTAGAAACTTACTCTTGACAAACTAGTACGAGTGTGGCCTAATATATCTGTTGGAAAACTGGTGTTTTCTCCGTCCTAAGCATGAGAGCTGTTAACAAGTGCGATGGGGGTATTAAGAGAGCGAGAGAGAACGCGAGAGAGAGAGAGAAAGAGAGAGAGAGAGAGAGAGAGTGAGAGAAGGCCTGGTCCCAAATCTGCACACTGCCATAACAACATATTGGAGTGAGAGATATGGGAGGAAGTATACAATAAACCCAGTTAGGAGCAGGGGTGCGGTGGGGACAATAAGGGAACACTGTATCAACATCCGGGGTCCCAGACTATTCAACATCTTACCAGAAGATATCAGAAACACGGATGGAACAAGTGTAGAAGCCTTCAAGGCTGTGATGGATGTGTGGGGCAGCGGGCCTCCAGCAGCAACAGCCTGGTTGGTCAGGCAAGCACCAGACGAGCCTGGCCCATGACCGGTCTCAGAGAGTAGATTAACTCTCGAAACTCTCAAAGGTATATCAAAAGTGCCGACTCCACAGCCCTGAATTATCAACACACCATACATCAGCTCGCTACTAGGTAATGACCCTCCGCTGTTTTCAAAGTGGTATTACCCGGAGTTTACCTGGAGAGAGTTCCGGGGGTCAACGCCCCCGCGGCCCGGTCCGGTACCATGGTAAGATGTTATCTCTTAGTGATTATGAGAATTCTCTCTCATGGCCAGGTCTCAGATCTGGCCTCTTGGGTTGAAAAGCAAACATTACACGATTAAAAACTATTAAGAAGTACATGGGAAAGTAAAGCTTTGTATCGATCAAATGTAAGTTTGTGAACAAGCTGTCGACAATCATGTGTGGCAGCTGTGGGTTCCAGTACGGTCGACAATCATGTGTGGCAGCTGTGGGTTCCAGTACGGTCGACAATTATGTGTGGCAGCTGTGGGTTCCAGTACGGTCGACAATCATGTGTGGCAGCTGTGGGTTCCAGTACGGTCGACAATCATGTGTGGCAGCTGTGGGTTCCAGTACGGTCGACAATCATGTGTGGCAGCTGTGGGTTCCAGTACGGTCGACAATCATGTGTGGCAGCTGTGGGTTCCAGTACGGTCGACAATCATGTGTGGCAGCTGTGGGTTCCAGTACGGTCGACAATCATGTGTGGCAGCTGTGGGTTCCAGTACGGTCGACAATCATGTGTGGCAGCTGTGGGTTCCAGTACGGTCGACAATGTGTGGCAGCTGTGGGTTCCAGTACGGTCGACAATCATGTGTGGCAGCTGTGGGTTCCAGTACGGTCGACAATCATGTGTGGCAGCTGTGGGTTCCAGTACGGTCGACAATCATGTGTGGCAGCTGTGGGTTCCAGTACGGTCGACAATCATGTGTGGCAGCTGTGGGTTCCAGTACGGTCGACAATCATGTGTGGCAGCTGTGGGTTCCAGTACGGTCGACAATCATGTGTGGCAGCTGTGGGTTCCAGTACGGTCGACAATCATGTGTGGCAGCTGTGGGTTCCAGTACGGTCGACAATGTGTGGCAGCTGTGGGTTCCAGTACGGTCGACAATCATGTGTGGCAGCTGTGGGTTCCAGTACGGTCGACAATCATGTGTGGCAGCTGTGGGTTCCAGTACGGTCGACAATCATGTGTGGCAGCTGTGGGTTCTAATACTGTCGACAATCATGTGTGGCAGCTGTGGGTTCTAATACTGTCGACAATCATGTGTGGCAGCTGTGGGTTCTAATACTGTCGATAATCATGTGTGGCAGCTGTGGGTTCTAATACTGTCGACAATCATGTGTGGCAGCTGTGGGTTCTAATACTGTCGACAATCATGTGTGGCAGCTGTGGGTTCTAATACTGTCGACAATCATGTGTGGCAGCTGTGGGTTCTAATACTGTCGACAATCATGTGTGGCAGCTGTGGGTTCTAATACTGTCGACAATCATGTGTGGCAGCTGTGGGTTCCAGTACGGTCGACAATCATGTGTGGCAGCTGTGGGTTCTAATACTGTCGACAATCATGTGTGGCAGCTGTGGGTTCTAATACTGTCGACAATCATGTGTGGCAGCTGTGGGTTCCAGTACGGTCGACAATCATGTGTGGCAGCTGTGGGTTCCAGTACGGTCGACAATCATGTGTGGCAGCTGTGGGTTCCAGTACGGTCGACAATCATGTGTGTCAGCTGTGGGTTCCAGTACGGTCGACAATCATGTGTGGCAGTTGTGCGTTCCAGTACGGTCGACAATCATGTGTGTCAGCTGTGGGTTCCAGTACGGTCGACAATCATGTGTGTCAGCTGTGGGTTCCAGTACGGTCGACAATCATGTGTGTCAGCTGTGGGTTCCAGTACGGTCGACAATCATGTGTGGCAGCTGTGGGTTCCAGTACGGTCGACAATCATGTGTGTCAGCTGTGGGTTCCAGTACGGTCGACAATCATGTGTGGCAGCTGTGGGTTCCAGTACGGTCGACAATCATGTGTGGCAGCTGTGGGTTCCAGTACAGTCGACAATCATGTGTGGCAGTTGTGGGTTCTAATACTGTCGACAATCATGTGTGGCAGCTGTGGGTTCTAATACTGTCGACAATCATGTGTGGCAGCTGTGGGTTCTAATACTGTCGACAATCATGTGTGGCAGCTGTGGGTTCTAATACTGTCGACAATCATGTGTGGCAACTGTGGGTTCTAATACTGTCGACAATCATGTGTGGCAGCTGTGGGTTCCAGTATGGTCGACAATCATGTGTGGCAGCTGTGGGTTCCAGTACGGTCGACAATCATGTGTGGCAGTTGTGGGTTCTAATACTGTCGACAATCATGTGTGTCAGCTGTGGGTTCTAATACTGTCGACAATCATGTGTGGCAGCTGTGGGTTCTAATACTGTCGACAATCATGTGTGGCAGTTGTGGGTTCTAATACTGTCGACAATCATGTGTGGCAGCTGTGGGTTCTAATACTGTTGACAATTATGTGTGTCAGCTGTGGGTTCTAATACTGTCGACAATCATGTGTGGCAGCTGTGGGTTCCAGTACGGTCGACAATCATGTGTGTCAGCTGTGGGTTCTAGTACGGTCTACAATCATGTGTGGCAGCTGTGGGTTCCAGTACGGTCGACAATCATGTGTGGCAGCTGTGGGTTCCAGTACGGTCAACAATCATGTGTGTCAGCTGTGGGTTCCAGTACGGTCGACAATCATGTGTGGCAGCTGTGGGTTCTAATACTGTCGACAATCATGTGTGGCAGCTGTGGGTTCCAGTACGGTCGACAATCATGTGTGTCAGCTGTGGGTTCTAGTACGGTGTACAATCATGTGTGTCAGTTGTGGGTTCCAGTACGGTCGACAATCATGTGTGTCAGCTGTGGGTTCCAGTACGGTCGACAATCATGTGTGGCAGCTGTGGGTTCCAGTACGGTCGACAATCATGTGTGGCAGCTGTGGGTTCCAGTACGGTCGACAATCATGTGTGGCAGCTGTGGGTTCCAGTACGGTCGACAATCATGTGTGGCAGCTGTGGGTTCCAGTACGGTCGACAATTATGTGTGGCAGCTGTGGGTTCCAGTACGGTCGACAATTATGTGTGGCAGCTGTGGGTTCCAGTACGGTCGACAATTATGTGTGGCAGCTGTGGGTTCCAGTACGGTCGACAATCATGTGTGGCAGCTGTGGGTTCCAGTACGGTCGACAATCATGTGTGGCAGCTGTGGGTTCCAATGCAGTGGACAATCATACAAGCCAGCTGTGGGTTCCATTGTGGACTCTGATATTCTGGTGGCAATAAACATTATATTCACGGAGACGTGGTAGACCCGTAAGGGTCATACAGCGCCTGGGAAAAGGGAAATAATCAAGTTTGACCTAAGAAAGATGCCACCTCCAGTTCCCCTATAAACCCTATTTTTTAAAGGGGAGGGGCGGAAGGCCTCGGTCAGATGACCAAAAGCTCCAGCTGTGGGTCATATGACTAAGACCCGCGTCAGGAAACACCTTTCCTGTTTCCTGACAAATATTATCCAGTTCCTGGGGTAACAAGCTTCCATCACTGAGGCGCCAGTCATGAAGGCTGCGGCACACATAAGGTATTTAAAATCTTCTTCATTAACTACCACATATTTCTTCTAAAGCTATTGTTCCATGGCTGTAATCCTACTATGCCTGTTTAATTTCAAAATGTCTACTGTTTCTGCTATAGCCAATATTGGTAATAATACGAATTACTGACCACCACTACTGGTGCAGTTCATGGAGCTTCTCTGTTAAATGCACATCTTCGTGCCTCACACAGGTAAGTATGTAAATATCCCAGTCCACGAAAATTAAACAGACTGTATCCAGCTTCAGTATGTAGACACACGTTCACTGACACTTCGCCCTGATATAACTATTACCATCAGAATGTTGGTAGAGGAAACAGACATACCAGCAGAATCAAGAGCAAAGTAGCAGGAGCAGCAGCAGAAGCAACAGTAACAGCAGCAGCAAAGGACTTAAGACCACTACCACCAGAGATAATCAGCAACAAACTGAAAGTGGACCAATTCCCCAAAGACAACATCAACGACGTTCCAAGAGGGCAGACCCCCTGGAGAGACTGGGAGGGAAAGCTATATGGTAACAGGGAGGGAAAGAGACTGGAAAGGAAGAAAGGGGGGTCGGGACGGGAGAAAAGGAGATTGGGATTGGAGGGAGGAGGGAGACTGAGATGGGAGGGAAGGAGACTTGGATGGGAGAGAAGCCTAGAGGAAGAAATCAAGGAGAGACGAGACAAAAATGAAAGGATAAAGGGACAGGAAGCTGTGGAAGTCAAGGGGGCCACTGGGAGAGGATAAGGGGTTGTTTGGCGAGGGAATGGAAATGGAAGGAGAGAGGGGAGAGTTGGAGGGGCACACCCGCCCCTGCAACATTTATACACAAGGGGGAAAGGGGGGGCAATATTTCCCCTCGTTTTGCTCAGTGCGGGGCTGTGTTAATACGCTCCTTGAGGGGAGACAGAAAGGGTGGAGGGAACTAGGGGTGAAGGGAATTGGGGTGGAAGGAACTGTATGTGGAGAAAACTGAGGTTGGGGAGACTCGTTGTCAGTATCACATCGTACAATATCAAAATATGCATGAAAATTATTCACTAGGAGACAAGGAAAAAACTGCAATTAGATTTGAGCAAAGTTCTTCAGTGGGAAGTGGCGAATATGACCGTGAGGAAAATGATGTGGGTGGATAATGAAAACTTTCAAAACAAAAGAAATAGTACCAATGACAACGCTATTCAAACCACTTGTGGCCTCTCGTTCTGAGTACTGTTCAATTAAGAATAAAACTAAGTATGCCCGAAATGCCTAGCCATGCTAAGCGTTCTAGTGGTACACTCTGTAATACCTAGCCATGCTAAGCGTTCTAGTGGTACACTCTGTAATACCTAGCCATGCTAAGCGTTCTAGTGGTACACTCTGTAATACCTAGCCATGCTAAGCGTTCTAGTGGTACACTCTGTAATGCCTAGCCATGCTAAGCGTTCTAGTGGTACACTCTGTAATGCCTAGCCATGCTAAGCGTTCTAGTGGTACACTCTGTAATGCCTAGCCATGCTAAGCGTTCTAGTGGTACACTCTGTAATACCTAGCCATGCTAAGCGTTCTAGTGGTACACTCTGTAATACCTAGCCATGCTAAGCGTTCTAGTGGTACACTCTGTAATACCTAGCCATGCTAAGTGTTCTAGTGGTACACTCTGTAATACCTAGCCATGCTAAGTGTTCTAGTGGTACACTCTGTAATACCTAGCCATGCTAGGTGTTCTAGTGGTACACTCTGTAATACCTAGCCATGCTAAGCGTTCTAGTGGTACACTCTGTAATACCTAGCCATGCTAAGCGTTCTAGTGGTACACTCTGTAATACCTAGCCATGCTAGGTGTTCTAGTGGTACACTCTGTAATACCTAGCCATGCTAGGTGTTCTAGTGGTACACTCTGTAATCACAATTTTACTACATGTAAACCAAACAATAACCAAATTTCTGTAAACTCAGCATTGTAATCCTTATAGAGAATAAACTTTGAATGTTGACTGCCTCGTTCAGTGTGGGGGGGGGGGGAAGAGGGATATAAGAGGTGTTAAAGGGTATAAAGATCATTTATAGCCTGAATAGAGCCAATAGTTTAAATTACTGGAAACGCATCTAAGTTCTAAACATGTACCTACATAGAGTCTACCTGGAGGGTGTTTGGGGGTCAACGCCCCTGTGGCCCAGCCTTTAACCAGGTCTACTCAATGGAGCAGAGATACATGATAATATATATTTGGACAGTACTTTATGATCTAGTACCAAATTTGCACACTGCTATAACATACTGGAGTGAGATAGGAGAGAAAATGTACAATAAACCCAGTGAAAAGTAGGGGAGCCATGGGAACAATAAGAGAACACTATCAACACCCGTGTTCCGAGACTATTAACATCTTACCAAGGCAAAACAAACCCTGCCAAGACAAGCGGAGAAGTCTTCATCCACCAAGCGCCAGATCAATCAAGCTGTAACAGACATCTGGAATACTGCTGTACATTAACATCCCCATTCAAGGCAGGTGAAATCGCAGATCTAGAGAATGTACAGAGATCCTTTACTTCACATATCAGTTCCATCAAACACCTTAACAACTGGGAACGCTCGAAAGCACTTGACTTGTGCTCACTGGAGCGCTGGCGAGAAAGATGAATCATAATCTACACCTGGAAAATCCTAGAGGGATTGGTCCTTAATTAATCTCCACACACAAATCACTCCCTACGAAAGCAAAAGATTTGGCAGGCGATGCAACATACGCCCAATGAAAAGTAAGGGCGCCATTAGTACACTAAGAGAAAACAATAAGTGTCCGGGGCCCAAGACTGTTCAGCAGCCTCCCACCAGCCATAACGGGAATTACCAACAGACCCCTGCCTGTCTTCAAGAGGGTGCCGGATCAGCCGGGCTGTGTTTCGTACGTTGGACTACGTGCGGCCAGCACGTAGTCCAACATGCGGCCAGCACACTCGAAATTCATCGAAGGTATACCAAAGGTAATGGAAGAGGAGAAAATAGAAAAAGGGTAATGAAAAATCTTGCGGCTCACAACGGGAAGATCAAGGGAGAGAAAGAAGGGATGAGGAGGGAAGGGAGGGAGGATGATGGACGAGGGGAAAGGGAAGGAGGGCCTGACCAGTTCATGAGAGGGAGGAGAGGAGAATATTAAATTATGAAGAAACACGAAGGGATAGACAAGAGTGTATAGGGAGGGAGGAAAGATAAAGAAGTACAGAAAAGGACTAGTGACGGAGGAGAGAAGGGGGAGAGAGGAAGACCATATGGCATCTCTCTCTCTCTCTCTCTCTCTCTCTCTCGCTCTCTCTCTCTCTATCTCTCTATCTCTCTCTCTCTCTAACACACACACAGATATGATAAAGCTCATGGAGCAGAGAGAGTGGACCTCTGATATACCTTTGATGAATGTCTAGAGTCTTACTACTCCGGGAACCCGACCATGGGCCAGGCTCGTCTGGTGCTAGCCTGGTCGAGCAGGCTGTTGCTGGTGGAGGCCCGCTGCCCCACATATCCATCACAGCCCGGTTGATCTGACACCTGGTGAAGATAACTGTCCAATTTCTTCTTGAAGACATCTACACTTGTTCCAGCAGTGTTTCTGATATCTTCTGGTAAGATGTTGAATAATTTGGGGCCAAGAATGTTGATACAGTGTTCCCTTGTAGTGCCCACTGCACCCCTGCTTTTCACTGGGTTTATTCTGCACTACCTCCCGTATTTCTCGCTCCAGTATGTATGGCAGTGAGTAGATTTGGGACCAGGCCCTCGAGTACATTCTAGGTGCCTCATGGACTCATGGCAGAAGTTCTCACTTCGCATGGTGAGGGGTCTGGGTTCGATTCCCGGCAAAGAGGTGGAAACACTGGGCGTGTTTCCTTACACCGGTTGTCCATATTCACCAATCAGTAATAATGGGTACCTGGGTGTTAGTCAACTGGTGTGGGTAGCATCCTGGGACAAAATTGACCTAATGTGCCCAAAATGCTACTACACCTGTTGCCTCTGAATCTGACTGAAGAAGCCTACTGTGTAGGCGAAACGTTTCAACAACAAAAATACCCAATTGTTACACACTGATGTCAGCTAGGCCTGTATACCTTGTACATGTACTTGTAGTAAATAAAGACATTATTATTATTATTATTATTATTATTATTATTATTATTAGTAGTAGTAGTAGTAGTAGTAGTAGTAGTAATAGTAGTAGTAGTAGTAGTATAATATATTTTGATGTGTATCTTTCTCCTCCGCTCCAGTGAGTATATATTTAAAGACTTCAAGGCGTTCCTAGGCGTTCCTAGGCGTTCCTAGGCGTGAAGAATTGGTGCCAAGAGCTGTGGCTCGACCCCCACAACCTAAAAGGATATTTCAGGGAGTCAACGCCCCTCGCGTCCCTTTCTCGGACCAGGCCTATTGGTGGATCAAGGCCAGATCAACCAGGCTATTACTGCTGGCCGAACGTAGTCCAACGTATGAACCGTCTATCTATCGCTGCTGCTCCTGTCTAAACAGATAAAACCAGGTTTGTAGACAGCTTCTTAACACCTATTCCCGTAGCTCGATTGCTAGCGCACTCAGCTTACACAATGAGGTCCATGGTTCAATCTCCGGTACGGGTGCAAACATTAGGTACCTACTGTCCCTGTTCACTTATCAGTAAAATAGGTATCTGGGTATTAGTCGACTGGTGTGGCCCCACATTCTGGGGATAAAAGACCTAATTTGCCCGAAAACCTCTCCATAACAAAGGCTTTTCTATATATCATCATATCATTGATGTCATTTAGGCCTATATACCTTGAACTTGTACAAATAAACATTATTATTATTCCTTTAACTCCTCAACATCCGTCTCTAATCCCCATTCGCCTTTCCCAATCACCTTTCTAGCCCCTACCCCTCCCATAAATTGCTACAATTCAAACCATTGTTTCTTTCCCCTTCCTCTTTCTTCACTTCCGTTTCCCTCCCTCTATCGTAAGGGTTCTTAAATGGAGATATCGTAGGTTGAAAGTAGACACACTTGTAGGATGGTAAATATATTGTCAGACTGAGATGAGAGATGGAGCCACAGTTACCTAGCCTGTTTACGCCTAGACGGTCTGCCGCTGAGTGAGGGCGGGACAAAGGGATCACTGCCCATGTGTATGCCCATGACGTCACTCCAAGCCAAAGGCCTACGAGGGATCTCGTGTCTAAAGCACATGGAGGATACTAATATGCTATGCTATATAATACAGGGAATACAGGGATCAGCAACTATGCTGACAGCTCGGTCATGTTACGTATGTCGTCCCGACATACACTACTATACTATAGGCTGAACAGGCAGGCGGATCTGGGCTGATTCTATACAATAACAAATGCATATATAACTTAGAACTAATGGATGGTACAACATGATTTTGACGTAATGGGTGTTAACGTAATCATTACAAACTATAAGAACAATTCATTATACAATATGGATGGAATTGATCGATCGATCTGTATTCATGCACTCTACGGATTCTGAGGAAGAATAATTATATACAAAGAAGTGTTTAACAGAAAGGCAGATTCGGTGCACGCAAATCTAGACTGTTAATTCTCAGAATACGGAGGGAACGTGAACACGAAAATTTCTGACAAACTGAACAGCTAATAATAAACACACAGTTGACAATTTCATTCATCTCGGACATCTAATTATACAAACTATGTACATTTAAACCCAATTCTGCAAGGGTTAGGTTTACGTATGCAGAATGGTTATCATCTCTGGGAGGGTCGAATTCCTCTGCAATGGCTAACACATGCCTTGACTGAGAGAGATCTGAAGGAATATCTACAAAAGATACTTGCGGGTTTCTCATTACTTGTCGAGTACGCAAGGAGTAACGACATTCAGGTTGAGTATCTGACTGAGTATCTGAGGTAGAGAGTACAGGATCAGGAGGATTGTCAGAGTCTGTCTCATTAGTCTGGGTATCAATATCCTCAACATCGCATACTAATTTCATATGATCTAAATGCGATTCTTTGTATTTGCCAGTACTAATTTCTCTAACCTTATACTTATTTCCAGTGATATGTTCAACTACTCGATAAGGTCCGACAAACTTTTGATCAAGCTTTGGCATTGCAGACGTTTTGTTAAAGTTAATCAGCATAACTCTCGAACCTACTTTGATTTTAGATGGCTTTGCTCGAGTGTTTGCGACTCTTGTAAATTCTGCTGTTGATTTATGAAGTGTTTCACGGATTCTTCTAAAAACACTTTGAGCTAAGCTGGTACGAGTTGCTACGAAATCATCAGGGTTGTAATTAGGTTTCGGAGTAGAATATAACAACTCATAGGGTAAACGCTTGTCTACACCATACAATGCATAATGTGGAGTATCACCTATGGAAGCATTGTAAGCAGAATTTATGGCACACTGGACATCTGGTATAACTTCATCCCAAGTTTCACTATTGGAGTTGATAGTGGCTCTCAGAACATCAAGTACTTTCTTATTTGTTCTTTCGGCTAACCCATTGCTGGCAGGATGATGAGGAACAATGGTGGATTTAGAGATCTTGTATAAAGTACACAAATTTTCAAGAATCTCATTACAGAATTCACCTCCATTATCTGTTACTAAGGACTTTGGGGTGGTATGCCTGCAGATAATGCGTTCTTTAAACGCTTTAGCTACTGTCTCTGCAGTCTTATCTGCAATAGGAACTAGCTCACAATATCTGGTGAAATGGTCTACCATAACACACAGATGTTTGTTGCCTTGGAGGGAACATTTAAAATTAGTTAACAAATCAAGGGCAACTCTTTCCCACGGTTCGCTAGTGGTTGGGTACACTTGGATTGGGTTAGGACCATTGACATTTCCTTTATGCTGCATACAGACACTACATTTCTTAACATACTCGGAAATGTCAGTTGCCATACGTGGCCAAAAGTATTTCATTCTGGCTTGTTTCACAGAACGATCCATACCAGGGTGTGCAACACCTGGTGCATCATGAACTAGCTGTAGAGCTACGTTCACTAGTGACTGTGGAATTACTAACTGGTAAACTCTCCTGCTTGGAGTACCCAACTCGGCTGTTCGATACAGTAATTCCTGACTCATTACAAAGTCACTAATGGGTGCTGGTGGCTTTACAGCAAGAATGAGATCTTCCTGGAGAAGGAATCGAATCACACCAGACCACATGGGATCTATTCTTTGTGCAGTTTTGACATCCTCGACAGTAAATGGAGGATCTGCAGTAACTACACTAACGTGTCGCGATAAAGCATCTGCGACTACATTTGACTTGCCAGGTAAATGTTCAAAAGTGGGATTGAACTCTTGGATAGTCAAGGACCATCTGGCTAACCTTCCAGTAGGCTGTTTGTTCTGGAATAAAGGTAACAGTTCTTCCTTACTGGAGGAAAGAACAAACTCGGTGGAGTGGATGACTCCCCCCGGTTGAAAAAATTAACGCTATAACACGCAATATGAGCAAGGGAGAACGAATCTACTATCTCAACTGCAAGCACAGGAGAAAAGAAATGAACACGGTGAACAATGCTGATATTCAATCTGAGTCGCACACAGTGACACGAGGTATCAGCTATAAAGAAACTACACTTACAAACGTTAACATGTGAAAGTTACTCGAGAACTAACTTCTTACAATGCACTGATTACTGTCAACTAGGATGGGATCACCATCTGAAACACAAGGAACAACAACAGACACTCTAGTGAGAACACTTGCTGTAACAGAGACGTCTTTCTGCAGACAGCATGTCACATCAACAAGAGATGGCATTACTAGTTGCAAGTAATCGTTTTCTGACAAGGCATCCCCTGTGGCGAAACTACTACTCGAACTAGCAGTCATTGCAGGGATAGGCTGTGCACTCAAGGCAGTCTGAGTGTCCCCGGACACTTGAGGCAACGGAACACTATCCTGCAAGTCTGAAGGTATAGGTGGAACACAGATGGGAATGACAGAATTACTAGTGCCTGACCGCTCGGCTACGTTAATAAGTAATTCGTGGATCTATAGGAACTTAATCTGAACTTCACATTTAACAGCACTTTAACAAATCTCAGATACAAGCTGTGAGAACAAACACATTGCTCAAGGGCTAGGTATTGTCTTTCAGTCAGTAAGGGAATGTTGGTACTGTGGACTGATTCATATTGACTTTGACTGGAATGATACACTAAGTGAACGTTCAAAAGTGACTGGGACATCTTCTCAGTGAAAATACTGAAGGGCATAAGTCAAGAAAAGTGGAGAGAATGACACAATAAGCTTAAATGGAAAAAAATGCTTAACTATTCTGCATAAGTAATTAAAAATTTACAAGTTACACAGTAAGCAAAGAACTCACACAAGAATAATATGCAACTTAACAAACACTGAAAATCAAGAGAACTTGTACTTTGCTCAAATCTAATATGCTCAACTTTTACTTTAAATTGAATAAATGGCACAGTGAGTTGTCTTTACTTTCAATGCAACAAGGAAAATACACAATAAAATAATAAAATGGACTCAATAAACTTGTGCAAAAATTAAAACAAACACACAATTCGCTGAAATAAAAATTAAAATGACAGACAGAATAAAATACTATGCACAGAACAGAGCATAAGAAACTGCACTGTAAGAAACTGTATTGCACAACACTGCATAAAATTTTCTGCAAGAAAAAACTTTAATAGCAACACAATATTTGCACAAGAATTATTGCAAAATGAGTCTGTGTGCAATAATTAAAATTATAACACACAAGAAAAGAAATATATCAAGGAATGAACACTTTAACTCTTAACTGCACTTAAACAACACTTAACAAGCAAAAGAACAATTTACTTTAAAAGGAGAACTTAAAAATTGCACTAAGAGTGAATTTGTTCAATAAAATATGAAAAATAATAGGTGCTAAAACACACAACAAAAAGAAATACAACACTTACAGTGATGCAGAGCACAAAACATCAACATAAACTCAGTACTAGAATTTTCTTGCAATGAAACTTGATGTTTTTTAAAAAAATTTTGTAAACAGATTTCTTGCTGGAGCTTTAAAAATGGCACTATTGTCTGTGGAAATAAGACAAATTAAACACTGGCTGAATAAAGGAATATGAACACAAGAATGTTCAACACACAGGGAACAAACAAAAATACACAATTGCTAGGAAGAAAAAAAAAAAAATAACAGACAACACTGAGTTGTGATGCAGAATATGAGGTGAAAAATTTACTGAGTTAATTCACTGGAATTCTGAAGTTTAAACACAAGTTCTATACTGCTCATATGTTGCACACACAACAAAGGAAACACTAAGTACTTACTTCAAGTGTGTATAAAAAGAAACACAACACAACAGATATAAAATAATACACGAAAATTAACACTGAATTAAGGAGATTAAAAGAAATTTATGCAATCAGTACATGATAAACACTGAGTCTGATCAAGAGTCACTGAATGTCACTAAGAGAAAAATTCACTGGGAACACAAAAGAAATGTCTCAACACTCGCAAATGTCTCTAAAAAAAAAAATATTATAGCTGTAACACTTGAAAAAATGAGATTGATGGATTGTTTTTATCGTCTTGCTGCTGTCCTCTGCACAGATGATCGTAGAATTGCGCTTAAATCGGCGAGAGACAACACATAGGAGGCTTTTAAAGATGGCGCGCCACTCTCTAGCTCTTGACCCCCTATGTGGTCCTTAAAATATGGTGCTACAACCCTTAGCAATGCACCAAAACACTGATGAGGTAGGTGAGTTGTAATGGCCGACTGTAGTTGGGTTTGTGGGTGATGGCTGAGCGAGGCGTCTGAGACCGGCAATGATGCGACACACGTGATCGTGAGTGGCTGGGCTTATGGGTTGAACGTCGTAAGCCTCACTGAGAAAACCCACACTGCCGCGAAGATAATTCTAAGCCGGCTGGCTTAGAAGAAACCCACGAAATACTACAACACCACAAGGATGAGAAGGAGCACTCAGAATGCTTGGAACTTGAATCACAAGCGATGAAGACTAGTCACGTGGCTTGCCTGAGTACTGGGGTAAGACACTTGGGTTAGTTGCTAGCTGGCTTATCTTAACCCTTCACACAGAATAGCTTGATAACTTCACACGATGAGCACAGCAGGGGTGGAAGCTGGCTTGGCAGGCAAAATAATTGGATGGAGTAGGCTAGGCTGGACTGGACTCGGGTGTTCTGACTCCCCCACCACAGACTGGAAGCTGGCTTATTTTGCAAACTCGGGTCAACCCCTCGGGAGTAATGCAAAAAAAGCAGGAAACACTAATACAAAGAGACTGACCAGTGAATAATGTAGAAGCCGGTAGAGTAGCTGGCTTGAGGTAGCTGGATGGGTGAATCTCGGTAGTCGATAGGCCTACTGGTCACACGAAATGGCCGTCTTGCTGGTCGACAACTTTATCTCCAGAAATCGCTGTAATCGTCAGAATTACAGGCTCACCGCTGTCACCATTTATCGTAAGGGTTCTTAAATGGAGATATCGTAGGTTGAAAGTAGACACACTTGTAGGATGGTAAATATATTGTCAGACTGAGATGAGAGATGGAGCCACAGTTACCTAGCCTGTTTACGCCTAGACGGTCTGCCGCTGAGTGAGGGCGGGACAAAGGGATCACTGCCCATGTGTATGCCCATGACGTCACTCCAAGCCAAAGGCCTACGAGGGATCTCGTGTCTAAAGCACATGGAGGATACTAATATGCTATGCTATATAATACAGGGAATACAGGGATCAGCAACTATGCTGACACCTCCACATTCCTTCCCGTCTCCTCTGTCCTCTGTGTGTATGCCGACTGCCGTGTTTTACATGCAGTAATGTTAATAACATGGCATACAGCATTTTTTTATTATCAAATCATCCTTATGATCTAGCAATGCAACTTAACCCTGCCCAACTTATCTTAGGTCAACATGATGGTCAGTCCCTCAGGATGAGGGACTGACCACCTCAAATACTATTTCTACAAAGTTGATTGACTGATTACATCGTCTTCACTACTACACCTGTTGCCTCTGTATCTGACTGAAGAAGCCTACTGTGTAGGCGAAACGTTTCAGCAAAAATATCCAATTGTTACACATGTGTCTTAATGTAGATTTAAAATGTACAGAGACTACTGAAATAATGAATGTGTACTCATTCCATATTGATGGATAAATGTTCTTAAATATACAATACAGTGAAAATTTCTCTCCCCGCCACATACTTTCCTTTCCAAAATGTAATATTGCCAAGCATTGTAAACTTGGAGTCCACCTGGAAGGTGCTGTGGGGGGTCAACGCCCCCGCGGTCCAGTCCTTGACCAGGCCTCATGCAAGGTGGCAGTTGTCACTTACTTTTTTGCCGGTAACAAGGTGCTTTTGGGAGATTTTTTACTCATTTTTCATTCTCTGCAAACTGTTATCTCATCTGAAGCAATATTTTTTTTTCCCGAAGGTATCTCCAGAGAGAGAGAGAGAGAGAGAGAGAGAGAGAGAGAGAGAGAGAGAGAAAATGAATCTGCCGCAGCTGCTGAATCTTTATTGCAATACGTGACGACATCCTCACTACACAAATAACCCTCACATGTGAGACAAACTCATGACGTTTCGGTCCGACTCGGACCATTGACCAGTCCAACAGAAACGTGAGGGAAAGGGAGCCACAGTATATACGAGAGGAAGGAGGGGCGGGGACAGGAGTAGAATAACGAATGGAGGGAACATCACGACGACGACGACGACGACGACGACGACGACGACGACGACGACGACGACGACGACGACGACGATGACGATGACGATGACGATGATGATGACGATGATGATGATGATGATGATGATGATGATGATGATGATGATGATGATGATGATGATGATGATGATGATGGGGAGGGTGGTGGTGGTGGTTGGGGTGGTAGTAATGGTAGTGGCAGTAGTAAAGTAACACAACAGTGGTAGAGGTGGCAATAAGAGGGTAGTGGTGGTAGTGAAAAAAGGGACAGAGGGTGGAGACCCTTTGTCGGGCAAGTGGCTATAAAATTAGAAATTCGAACTGAACTCCCTATGGTGGATAGAGTAACTCAATACAAAGTCAATGAGCCTATATAAATGGATTTCTGATGGTTAGTTTTTGAGCAATTGCTAATCTCCGAAGTCCGAAAATTTTCCCACTTGCCCGACAAAGGGAGTAAGAATCTGAATGTTGCAAACTTGCAATTGTTAATAAAACACCCAATAACTATTTTTTAAATTTATTATACAAACAGACAATATCAAAAACATAAATGAAACTTGTATCAAAACAGTTTGTATGTATTAGAAAAATATAAAAATGAAACAAATAGCAACATGGACACATTGGAAAGGGATAAAGCTTTCAAGTTCCATATTCCTGAGATTCATGAGGAAGACCAATTATTCTATATTGCTAATTGATGGTATGGTAGTTGCTGAAGCAGTTTTTATTACTCTTTATGCACAGATTAACTTTGTATACAGAACACTGGAATGAGGATGTGACCAATTTCTTCGAGTGGCTGCAATACTTGCAATCGTAATACCTTTCTTTTTCTTCACTAATTTCTGTTTTTTGGCTGGCCTTTCTTCCTCCTCATCACCACTTGACACCTCTGCATCCAGTGGCAAGTATTCATCACCACTATCCAGTAATTCTGGGTCATCTATCTCTGGTTCTGAGTCACTGTCATCCAAAATGCAGACATATTTCGACCTGGTGCTGGAGGGCTCCCCATAAAACAATTTCTCATTGATCTGGAAGGACAATAAAAACCTTCTGTATAGATCCAGATCGCCACAGAATTCATATATGCAATAGAATTTTTTTTATATTTATTTTACTGAAATTATACTATGTCACTTCTCGGGCAGGTACGAAAATTTTCGTACTTCCTTCATTGCACTTTTTTCAACTGCTTGCTACACTCACATTATGCTTCACACGGACTTTATGTATATATCAAAATATGCCTAAACTATTCATGTATGCACTAAACACAACAATCAGTACTTACTGACATTGTAGAAGGTAAAATCCAAGAGTATATTAGTGGCACTGGGTGGAAAAAACCCACTCTGGGCGACGCCAAGCCACGAGTGCTTATGTTTTGATCTCTCAACCAATGGGAAGGCTGCAAACGCCATCATCACTTAGCTGAAGCGACTCAGGAAAGGCTTGTGATTGGTTAGAATTAAAGAACGGGAATCCAGATGCGCGGCGCGTGTAGGATGACACGCGTAAAGGTGCACGTGTTTAAGTCCGAAAATTTTCGGACCTGCCCGACAAAGGGAAATAAACGAAGAGATATTAGTATTAGAAGTAAGAGAGAAGCACTGTCCTGTGAGGTTTCGTCCATCTGGGGTATGGTCCTACCATTAGCTATCCTGTGTTTCTCTTTACTCTTGAAGAATGAGGCACTTGTGCAACATTTAGGAATCTTTAATGAGTAAACGTTTCACCAGCCAGTGGCTTCTTCAGTCCAATACAGAAAGCATTGGTGGAAGAGGAAGAGGAGTATGAGGTAATGAGTCGACTCCACGCTGACGAACTGTTCCCAGTCCACTCGACCTCACCATTCACATTTTCCTGCGTGTTGGAGGGCGGCCTAAATTACATAGTGTCAGTATTAAGTGGAAAATGGAAGAGGAAGAGGAAGAAAGAGAGAGAGAGAGAGAGAGAGAGAGAGAGAGAGAGAGAGAGAGAGAGAGAGAGAGAGAGAGAGAGAGAGAGAGAGAGAGACAGAGACAGAGACAGAGAGACAGAGAGAGAGAGACAGAGAGAGAGAGACAGAGAGAGAGAGACAGAGAGAGACAGAGAGAGAGAGACAGAGAAAGAGAGAGAGACAAAGAAGGAGAGAGACAAAGAAAGAGACAAAGAAAGAGAGAGAGAGAGAGAGAGAGAGAGAGAGAGCAGTGACGAGATCGCAAAACCATGACAGTTCAGGACAAAAAAAAAAAAAAACTGTACTTCCCAAAAGTTACCATTTTAAAACAATAACATTACGTGGGTCATTCCTTCCTGGTTAAAAGGAAAAATTGTCCTGTCCCGCCGACAATGTTAAGTTACGTGGGTATAAAGTGAGTTGTCGGGGCGAGTTAGTGAGCACTATGTACTTGTCCCAGCTCCAAGGTACCACCAGTAGTGCTCAACCCTCAGAGGTTAGCACTGAAATGCTATTCGTACTCTCGTAGCTTTTACAGTTTAATAACTATTATGCACCCCGATATCCATCCTCTACCCTCGTAGCGTATGGTAGCAAAGCCAGCGCTTGCTTTCAATATATATGTTTATTACAACTGTTTTTAACATAAGAACATAAGAAAGAAGGAACACTGCAACAGGCCTACTGACCCATGTGGAGCAGGTCCATGTCCCATCACCGCCGGATTAGCCCAATGACCCCCCCCCTGATTAGCCCAATGACCCACCCAGTCTGGTCACCTCCACTCAAGGAAGGAGCACGGCACCAGACCCAACAGCACAAGCTAGTCAGGTCCAACTCACACCCACCCACACCCACTCATGTATTTATCTAACCTATTTTTAAAACTACACAACGTTTTAGCCTGAATAACTGTACTCGGGAGTTTATTCCACTCATCCACAACTCTATTACCAAACCAGTGCTTTCCTACATCCTTCCTGAATCTGAATTTTTCCAACTTGAAACCATTGCTGCGAGTCCTGTCTTGGCTGGAAATTTTCAGCACGCTATTTACATCCACTTTATTTATTCCTGTTTTCCATTTATACACCTCGATTCAGGGCCCTCAGTCTATCCTCATAGGGAAGGTTTCTGATACATGGGATCATCTTTGTCATCCTCCTCTGTACGTTTTCCAGAGCATTTATATCCGTTCTGTAATACGGTGACCAAAACTGACCAGCATAGTCTAAATGAGGCCTAACCAAGGATATATAGAGTTGAAGAACAACCTGAGGCCTTCTATTATTTATACTTCTAGATATGAAGCCAAGAATTCCGAACACTAATACACTGTTGTCTTGCTTTAGATTACTGCTAACCAGAACTCCTAAATCCTTTTCGCAATCAGTAGTATTAAGATCTACATTATTTAGTTTATATGTGGCATGGTTATTTACCTGTCCAACATTTAATAGCGAATAAGTACTACGGAGTGAGTGTACTCACCTATTTGTGGTTGCAGGGGTCGAGTCACAGAATGAGTGTGTGAAAGTGAGTGTGAGAGTGTGTGTTAGTTACCATTTTGTCCCAGGCACATTGTGTGTGTGTGTGTGTGTGTGTGTGTGTGTGTGTGTGTGTGTGTGTGTGTGTGTGTGTGTGTGTACGTACTCGCCGATTAACACTCCAATTTGTTTGAGGGGAGCTGATACTTAGCTCCTGGCCCCGCCTCCTAGACTATGCTCATGGGCCTTATCATATCTACACTCGCAACTGTACACTGAGTTTTCCTCCACCAATGTCTCATCTAAGTCATTCTACTTTTCAACCACCCTGAGACTGAAGAAATACTTCCTTACATCCCTATTGCTCATCTGCGTCTTAGTTTCAATCTATGTTCTCTTGATCCTTGTCTTCTTAACTTAGTGAATGTAAGAGGACCACGACTCACCAACACCTTCCCTTTATGCATAAGAGGGATTACCAACAAACCCCTAGATGTCTTCAAGAGGGAACTCGACAAATTCCCCGAAGGAGTTCCTGATCAGCCGGGTTGTGGTGCACACGTTGGACTTCGGATGGCAGGCACCAACAGCTTGACCGTCCAGGCCAGCAACCATATAGCCTGGTCTGGGGACTGAAGTCACTGACTTCCGGAAAAGACTTCCTGTAACCTCAGTAGCAAAAGTCTTTCCTGGCGTGGCTGTTAATCAAACAACCTCTCCCCCCCCCAATTCCAGGGACAAAAAAAAAAAATATGTGCCATACTTCAAGCGATGGATGGGGGGTTCGAACACACACACAGATGTGATTCGACCCCTACAACCACAAACACAGATAGGAGAGTGTGAGTGTACATACATACATACAAACATACATAAACACATACACACACACACACACAGGAAGACAGCAGCGAGTCATGGTACGTGGCGAGGTGTCAGAGTGAGCACCTGTGACCAGCGGGGTCCCGCAGGGGTCAGTCCTAGGACCAGTGCTGTTTCTGGTATTTGTGAACGACATGACGGAGGGAATAGACTCCGAAGTGTCCTTGTTTGCAGATGACGTGAAGTTGATGAGAAGAATTCACTCGATCGAAGACCAGGCAGAACTACAAGGGATCTGGACAGGCTGCAGACCTGGTCCAGCAATTGGCTCCTGGAGTTCAACCCCACCAAGTGCAAAGACATGAAGATTGGGGAAGGGCAAAGAAGACCGCAGACGGAGTACAGTCTAGGGGGCCAGAGACTACAAACCTCACTCAAGGAAAAAGATCTTGGGGTGAGTATAACACCAGGCACATCTCCTGAAGCACACATCAACCAAATAACTGCTGCAGCATATGGGCGCCTAGCAAACCTCAGAACAGCATTCCGACATCTTAATAAGGAATCGTTCATGACCTTGTACACCATGTACGTTAGGCCCATATTGGAGTATGTGGCACCAGTTTGGAGCCCACACCTAGCCAAGCACGTAAAGAAACTAGAGAAAGTGCAAAGGTTTGCAAGAAGACTAGTTCCAGAGCTAAGAGGTATGTCCTACGAGGAGAGGTTAAGGGAAATCAACCTGACGACACTGGAGGACAGGAGAGATAGGGGAGACATGATAACGACATACAAAATACTGAGAGGAATTGACAAGGTGGACAAAGACAGGATGTTCCAGAGGTTGGACACAGTAACAAGGGGACACAGTTGAAGACACAGATGAATCACAGGGATGTTAGGAAGTATTTCTTCAGCCACAGAGTAGTCAGTAAGTGGAATAGTTTGGGAAGCGATGTAGTGGAGGCAGGATCCATACATAGCTTTAAGCAGAGGTATGATAACGCTCACGGTTCAGGGAGAGTGACCTAGTAGCGATCAGTGAAGAGGCGGGGCCAGGAGCTCGGACTCGACCCCCGCAACCTCAACTAGGTGAGTACAACTAGGTGAGTACACACACACACACATATA
>NW_027195492.1:40000-92500 GCF_038502225.1 Cherax quadricarinatus
AGGCTTAAGTGTCAGTAACTTTTGACAAAAGAGGAAATATCTCCACTATTTAGACCAAGAAATAGGTTCCTGGGTTTTTAGCGAGGTAGCAGGTCGCTTAAACTTCCCATCACAGTATTTTGTTTTTAATTTCGTTAGGTATATAGATACCTTTTACCTAAAACCTCTAGTATTTACTAGAGTTTTCTTACCCACGACTGGACTGTTTTCTTTCCCTGAATTAGTGCCATATAGAGAATATGATTTTCCAGCAGCACTGGAGATTTCTAACATATTTTCCTATCCATGCAACCCACAACAGTCAACTAAAACAAAGATAACTACTTATTGGTGCCCTGTGGCTCAGTTGGCAACGCACTCGCCTCACATACTGAGTGTCCGTGGTTTGATACTTGGCACTGGTGGAAATATTGGGTAAGTTTCCTTACACGTGCTGCCCCTATTCACCTAGCAGTAAGTAGGTACATGGGTGTTAATCGACTGTTTTGGGTGGCAGCCTGGGGGTGGTACTTTACATTAAGGTAAGACTGGGCCTGGAAATGAACCGAGGCAAGATAACAGCTCTTAACCTGTAAAGTTAATTTGTAAAAAAAGGAAGGGGAGAGAGAGAGAGAGAGAGAGAGAGAGGGGGGGGGGAGGGGGGAGGGGGGGGGGTTGGCTGGGGCAGCAGGGAAGTGAGAAAACTTGCTCATACATTTCTCTGTGCCAGGGAATTCAATCCGGGATCTTGCGATTTCGAGGTATGATAAGTGAAGGGAGGAAGAGGTAGACGAAGTGAGAGGAAAAACGGGGTTACAGGGGGATGGAAGTTAAGAGGGAAGGGAAGGGAAAGAAAATTTAGGTGATGAGGTCTTATAATGAGCACTATGTTAGGACAGGAATCCATCTCTCAACCTGACAGGAGCCTATTTAGGCAATTGTAATAATCAGTAAAGTTGCTCCCCTGCATCAGATAAAAAAAATCAGTTGGTACTTCCAAACATCAATGACAAGGAAGAATGAACTTCAATAAAACTTTGCAGAAAAAAATTCAACTGAAGATTCAGGAGTTATCTTGTACGGTCACTACGTCTGGGTAATGAACAGTATGTCCAACTAGAAGGAAAGAAAGCGCAGTGGAAGAACCGTAACCGCACCACTCGCAGTACAAACTTCCCTCAGAGAAGCAGTCCACGGCAGAACTACACACAGCTGAAGAGAAGCTGACAGAACACGTGTAACAAGCCAAGGACCAAGTGTCAAACAGAAACTGATGACGAGGTACCGAGCCCAGTACAGTATGTCAGGATGAGTTCAGACACATGTGCAACACTTGGGTCAGGATGAGTTCAGACACATGTGCAACACTTGGGTCAGGATGAGTTCAGACACATGTGCAACACTTGGGTCAGGATGAGTTCAGACACATGTGCAACACTTGGGTCAGGATGAGTTCAGACACATGTGCAACACTTGGGTCAGGATGAGTTCAGACACATGTGCAACACTTGGGTCAGGATGAGTTCAGACACATGTGCAACACTTGGGTCAGGATGAGTTCAGATACATGTGCAACACTTGGGTCAGGATGAGTTCAGACACATGTGCAACACTTGGGTCAGGATGAGTTCAGACACATGTGCAACACTTGGGTCAGGATGAGTTCAGACACATGTGCAACACTTGGGTCAGGATGAGTTCAGACACATGTGCAACACTTGGGTCAGGATGAGTTCAGACACATGTGCAACACTTGGGTCAGGATGAGTTGAGACACATGTGCAACACTTGGGTCAGGATGAGTTCAGACACATGTGCAACACTTGGGTCAGGATGAGTTCAGACACATGTGCAACACTTGGGTCAGGATGAGTTCAGACACATGTGCAACACTTGGGTCAGGATGAGTTCAGACACATGTGCAACACTTGGGTCAGGATGAGTTGAGACACATGTGCAACACTTGGGTCAGGATGAGTTCAGACACATGTGCAACACTTGGGTCAGGATGAGTTCAGACACATGTGCAACACTTGGGTCAGGATGAGTTCAGACACATGTGCAACACTTGGGTCAGGATGAGTTCAGACACATGTGCAACACTTAATTATCTTTTCAAGAAAGAAGGAGTATCTCAAACTCCTGATCTTCAACGGTTCTTCTTTGCATTGGACTGACGAGGTCACTGTGTGGCGAAACATTTCCACAATAAAGATACCCAAGTGCTGCAACTGTGTAATTCATCAATTTGTCGGTTCTCTAAACTATTTATCTAGAGTATGTCAGGAAATGAACAGGCACTTCTACTGGGTACACTGTGGTTCCTGCTCAGGGACTACCTTGTAAAACAAAGGATAGGATGCCAGGAGTCGGGACTACCTTGTAAAACAAAGGATAGTATGCCAGGAGTCAGGACTAGCTTATAAAACAAAGGATAGTATGCCAGGAGTCAGGACTAGCTTATAAAACAAAGGATAGTATGCCAGGAGTCAGGACTAGCTTATTAAACAAAGGATAGTATGCCAGGAGTCAGGACTAGCTTATAAAACAAAGGATAGTATGCCAGGAGTCAGGACTAGCTTATAAAACAAAGGATAGTATGCCAGGAGTCAGGACTAGCTTATAAAACAAAGGATAGTATGCCAGGAGTCAGGACTAGCTTATAAAACAAAGGATAGTATGCCAGGAGTCAGGACTAGCTTATAAAACAAAGGATAGTATGCCAGGAGTCAGGACTAGCTTATAAAACAAAGGATAGTATGCCAGGAGTCAGGACTAGCTTATAAAACAAAGGATAGTATGCCAGGAGTCAGGACTAGCTTATAAAACAAAGGATAGTATGCCAGGAGTCAGGACTAGCTTATAAAACAAAGGATAGTATGCCAGGAGTCAGGACTAGCTTATAAAACAAAGGATAGTATGCCAGGAGTCGGGACTAGCTTATAAAACAAAGGATAGTATGCCAGGAGTCGGGACTAGCTTATAAAACAAAGGATAGTACGTCAAGAGGCAATCCAGATGTATCTGGAGTTTATCTGGAGAGAGTTCCGGGGGTCAACGCCCCCGCGGCCCGGTCTGTGACCAGGCCTCCTTAGGTCAGTGTCCCAGGATGCGACCCACACCAGTCGACTAACACCCAGGTACCCATTTTATTGATGGGGAACATAGACAACAGGTGGAAAGAAACACGTCCAATGTTTCTACTCTGGCTGGGAATCGAACCCAGGCCCTCACCGTGTGAAGCCAGAGCGTTAACCACCAGGCCATTTATATCTACAGTTGACTTATCTGTTGATTTTCCTTCAGGTTACTTTTTTTTTCCTAACTAATCAACTTTACCATTAAGAAGTAATCCAATATGTGATGGAATCTATAACAATTATACATTAATTTTCCTTTCGAGAATTTGTCAGTATCTATATCTGGCTTCTCCAATGAGCATGTTGTTAAAGGTCATTTTGTGAGTCAAGAGCCTTTAATGATGACCCAAAGTATTAATTTTAGTACCATTAGGATGGCAAACAGTTCAGTTTGTAGTGTAGACGCCTAGTTGCTAATTATGATGCCTAGATCACCATAGTTCCTATGGTTCTTATCTAGGGAGGTGGCAACTAGAGCAGATGCAGCCCTGCCAGCAGACTCCTGCTTAGATCCAGCAATGTATATAGGTTAGGTTTGGTAAGGTTTGTCTATATAACTTGTGGTAAATTGCTAACAGTTAAGCCAGAAATTTCTTCTTAGGAACGAGAGGATGGAAAAGGAGGTGGGGGAAATATGCGGGAGGGGAAGGAAATGAGCTAAGAGAAAATGAAGGGTAAGGAGAGGAGGAAGGGTAATAAGATAGGCGGGAGGGAGGGAGAAGCAGGAAGGCGGGGAAACAGAGAGAGGGGGAAGGGATAGTGACAAATGTCTCTGCGGTACAATACGTCAAGAGTGCCAGTTACGTCAAGAGTGCCAGTGGTGGAAGGGAGCCACGAAGTGGTTAACACCCAACACTGCGGCACAATACGTCAAGAGTGCCAGTGGTGGAAGGGAGCCATGAACTGGTTAACAACCAACACTGCGGCACAATACGTCAAGAGTGCCAGTAGTGGACGGGTGCCACGAGGTGACCAACACCTCTCTTATCTATATACTATGTCCACACAAGTATACACTCTGCATTTTCGCGTGCGCGTGCGTGCGTTGTAGAGGTCGAGACTCAGCTCCTGGCCCGGCCTCTTTACTGAACACTACTAGGTCCCTTCTCTCCCTGCTCCATGAGCTTTATCATACCTCGTCTTAAAGCTATGCATGGTTCCTGCCTCCACTACATCACTTGCTAGACTATTCCACTTCCTTACTATTCTATGACTGAAGAAATACTGTGTGTGTGTGTGTGTGTGTGTGTGTGTGTGTGTGTGTGTGTGTGTGTGAGAGAGAGAATGAGTCTAGTAACAAATAATTTGGTTTCATTAAGAGGGAATGACGGGTAATTAGGTTAGATTCTGGGGAGAGTCCCTCCAATTTCTCGAATCGAAAGCCTTCGCCGGCATGAAGACACGCCTCCCTTGTAGGGTTAAACGTGGTAGTAATTAACCAGTTAATAAGCTTGGAAAGTTCATAATAACTTCGAGATTCATGGGTAGGGATCACTAACAAGTTTGTCCTCTACATATCTTACGTCAGAATTGGAATATGCGGCGTATGGTGCCCATACCATAACACAAGCAAGTATGGTGCCCATACCATAACACAAGCAAGTATGGTGCCCATACCATAACACAAGCAAGTATGACGTCCATACCATAACACAAGCAAGTATGGTGTCCATACCATAACACAAGCAAGTATGGTGCCCATACCATAACACAAGCAAGTATGGTGTCCATACCATAACACAAGCAAGTATGGTGTCCATACCATAACACAAGCAAGTATGGTGTCCATACCATAACACAAGCAAGTATGGTGTCCATACCATAACACAAGCAAGTATGGTGTCCATACCATAACACAAGCAAGTATGGTGTCCATACCATAACACAAGCAAGTATGGTGTCCATACCATAACACAAGCAAGTATGGTGTCCATACCATAACACAAGCAAGTATGGTGTCCATACCATAACACAAGCAAGTATGGTGTCCATACCATAACACAAGCAAGTATGGTGTCCATACCATAACACAAGCAAGTATGGTGTCCATACCATAACACAAGCAAGTATGGTGTCCATACCATAACACAAGCAAGTATGGTGTAACACAAGCAAGTATGGTGTCCATACCATAACACAAGCAAGTATGGTGTCCATACCATAACACAAGCAAGTATGGTGTCCATTCCATAACACAAGCAAGTATGGTGCCCATACCATAACACAAGCATGGTGTCCATACCATAACACAAGCAAGTATGGTGCCCATACCATAACACAAGCAAGTATGGTGTCCATACCCTAACAAGCAAGTATGGTGTCCATACCATAACAAGCAAGTATGGTGTCCATACCATAACACAAGCAAGTATGGTGTCCATACCATAACACAAGTATGGTGTCCATACCATAACACAAGTATGGTGTCCATACCATAACACAAGTATGGTGTCCATACCATAACACAAGCAAGTATGGTGTCCATACCATAACACAAGCAAGTATGGTGTCCATACCATAACACAAGCAAGTATGGTGTCCATACCCTAACAAGCAAGTATGGTGTCCATACCATAACAAGCAAGTATGGTGTCCATACCATAACACAAGCAAGTATGGTGTCCATACCATAACACAAGCAAGTATGGCGTCCATACCCTAACAAGCATGGTGTCCATACCATAACACAAGTATGGTGTCCATACCATAACACAAGCAAGTATGGTGTCCATACCATAACACAAGTATGGTGTCCATACCATAACACAAGCAAGTATGGTGTCCATACCATAACACAAGCAAGTATGGTGTCCATACCATAACACAAGCAAGTATGGTGTCCATACCATAACACAAGCAAGTATGGTGTCCATACCATAACACAAGTATGGTGTCCATACCATAACACAAGTATGGTGTCCATACCATAACACAAGCAAGTATGGTGTCCATACCATAACACAAGTATGGTGTCCATACCATAACACAAGCAAGTATGGTGTCCATACCATAACACAAGCAAGTATGGTGTCCATACCATAACACAAGCATGGTGTCCATACCATAACACAAGCAAGTATGGTGTCCATACCATAACACAAGCATGGTGTCCATACCATAACACAAGCAAGTATGGTGTCCATACCATAACACAAGCAAGTATGGTGTCCATACCATAACACAAGCAAGTATGGTGTTCATACCATAACACAAGCAAGTATGGTGTCCATATCATAACACAAGCAAGTATGGTGTCCATACCATAACACAAGCAAGTATGGTGTCCATACCATAACACAAGCAAGTATGGTGTCCATACCATAACACAAGCAAGTATGGTGTCCATACCATAACACAAGCAAGTATGGTGTCCATACCATAACACAAGCAAGTATGGTGTCCATACCATAACACAAGCAAGTATGGTGTCCATACCATAACACAAGCAAGTATGGTGTCCATACCATAACACAAGCAAGTATGGTGTCCATACCATAACACAAGCAAGTATGGTGCCCATACCATAACACAAGTATGGTGCCCATACCATAACACAAGTATGGTGCCCATACCATAACACAAGCAAGTATGGTGTCCATACCATAACACAAGCAACTATGGTGCCCATACCATAACACAAGCAAGTATGGTGTCCATACCCTAACAAGCAAGTATGGTGCCCATTCCATAACACAAGCAAGTATGGTGTCCATACCATAACACAAGCAAGTATGGTGTCCATACCATAACACAAGCAAGTATGGTGTCCATACCCTAACAAGCAAGTATGGTGCCCATTCCATAACACAAGCAAGTATGGTGTCCATACCATAACACAAGCAAGTATGGTGTCCATACCATAACACAAGCAAGTATGGTGTCCATACCATAACACAAGCAAGTATGGTGTCCATACCATAACACAAGCAAGAAGATGCAAGCAAAAAATTTCAAGGGACAATGGAGAAAAGTATGATGTTTAATGGTGATAAGTTCCAGCTGCTTAAATAAAGAATAAACAAAGGGGCACTGTATACAAAACTCAAGAGCATCACCAAACAAAACAAAAACACGTAAAGGACCTGGGAGTAATAATGCAAGTTGACCTTTATTTTAAGAGCACAATAAAGCGTCATGAAAGCTAGGACGATGACGGGGTGGGTAATGAGAAAGTCCGAAACAATAGCTAGTGCTCTCTCGCTTACAGTACTGTCAAGTGCTAATGGTTCCGTTCAATACAAGAGATATCATTAAAACATTCAAATACTGGGAAAGCCTCAATCTCCTAAAACGCACTCGCTGGAACGGAGGAGAGATACGTATATATAAATATACGTGGAAAAGATTTTGAGGACTTGGTCCCAAATCTGCACACTGCCATAACTCCTTGGAGTGAGAGATGGGGTACAATATGTGAAATAAGTCAAGTGGAAAGCAAACACAGTAAGAGAACACTGCATCAACACCCGAGGTCCCGTACTATTTATATTCTTACCAGAAGATATCAGGAACACTGCCGGAACAAATGTAGAAGTGTTCAGGAAACCCGAGAAGCACCTAAGCCAAGTATCGATCAACTAGGCTGTGAAGCATATGTGGGCTGGAGGGCCGCCAGAAGTAATAGCCTGGTTGACCAGGTATGCTCTCTTGAAACCCATTAAAGGTATATCAAAGGTGTCCCCACCAAAAACAAACAAGAAAATACAAGAGAACTCCAAAAATATACCGCAGCTACAGAGACGGAACCCTGAAGTTGATGGAGGAAACACTCAGAAAACAAGCTCGTATTGTGATAACTTTTAGCTCTATGTAGAGCTTTACCAGGTCAATTTGTGCAGTGTAGAGCTTGAAGTTAATTCACTCTGTGCTGAGCTTCATCAAATCAATGGTTGACTTAATAAAAGATCTACGTACAGAAAAACATTTTCCCAAATAAAAGCCTGGTGGCCTGGTTGTTAACGCTCTGGCTTCACACGGTGAGGACCTGGGTTCGATTCCCAGCCAGAGTAGAAACATTGGACGTGTTTCTTTCCACCTGTTGTCTATGTTCCCCATCAGTAAAATGGGTACCTGGGTGTTAGTCGACTGGTGTGGGTCGCATCCTGGGACACTGACCTAAGGAGGCCTGGTCACAGACCGGGCCGCGGGGGCGTTGACCCCCGGAACTCTCTCCAGGTAAACTCCAGATTATATCTGTAGTTTATTTCAAAGACATTCTGCAGAATGGCTTCTTCTGCCATGAATTTTGAATTACGAAATAGGGTAATATACTACTGTACTGGCGACTGATAGCAGGAAACAAGACGAGTCATGGTATAAACCTTGGTAATAAATACCGACAAGTTGGTTTAGAAAGACACGTAAGCAAACACTATAACATATTTATTAGAAAACGTTTCGGTCCTGGGACCTTGATCAAGGTCCCAGGACCGAAACGTTTTCTAATAAATATGTTATAGTGTTTGCTTACGTGTCTTTCTAAACCAAGACGAGTCATAACCGCATGTAACGTCAATAAAATACATGAAAGTACTTAATCTTTTTTCAGCATCAACGGTACGATTATTGAAGGATCACAATTCTAAACTGAAAAAGCGGTAAAAAAATAAACACTGTGAAACATGTCTTTTTAAACAGTGGAAAGTAGACGGAGTGAATACCTACCTACCTGTCTCTCTCTTCTCTGGTGGTGCGTGCGTACACGCACAGACATGGACACAGTCGTAGAGCCAGAAATGAATATGCAAAGGTAAGAAGGGAGGCCCAACGACAATACGCAAACGACATAGCAACGAAAGCCAAATCTGACATGACGAAGTTGTTGTACAGCCACACCAGGAGGAAAACAATAACCAAGGACCAGGTAATCAGGCTGAGAAAGGAAGAAGGGGAGATCACAAGAAACGACCGCGAAGTATGTGAGGAGCTCAACATGAGTTTCAAAGAAGTGTTAACAGAGGAAACAGAAGGGACTCCATTAAGACGGAGAGGTGGGGTACACCAACTGTTGGACACAATACATACAACCGAGGAAGAAGTGAAGAAGCTGCTAAGTGAGCTACATACCTCAAAGGGGATGGGGCCGGATATCTCTCCAAGGGCACTGAGAGGGGAAGCAGAGGCGCTACATGTATGTGTACCACTAACAACAATCTTCAACACATCTATTGAAACAGGGCGACTACCTGCGGTATGGAAGACAGCAAATGTAGTCCCAATTTTTAAAAAAGGAAACAGACACGAAGTATTAAACTACAGACCAGTGTCAGTGGCATGTATAGTATGCAAAGTCATGGAGAAGATTATCAGGAGAAGAGTGGTGGAGCACGATTTCAGGGACGGGAAATCCTGTGTCACAAACCTACTGGGGCTCTATGACAGGGTGACAACAGGAAGACAAGAGAGGGGCGGGCAGACTGCGTTTTCTTGGACTGTAAGAAGGCGTTGACACGGTTCCACACAAGAGATTAGTGCAAAAGCTGCAGGACCAGGCAAGGATAACAGGGAAGGCACTGCAATGGATTAGGGAATACCTGTCAGGAAGACAACAGCGGGTCATGGTACGTGGCGAAGTGTCAGAGTGGGCGCCTGTGACGAGTGGGGTTCCACAGGGGTCAGTCCTAGAACCGGTGCTGTTTCTGGTATTTGTGAACGACATGACGGAAGGAATAGACTCAGAAGTGTCCTTGTTAGCAGATGATGTAAAGCTGATGAGAAGAATTCAATTGGACGACGACCAGGCAGAACTACAAAGGGATCTGGACAGGCTGCAGGCCTGGTCCAGCAACTGGCTCCTGGAATTCAACCCCACAAAGTGCAAAGTCACGAAGACTGGGGAAGGGTAAAGAAGACCGCAGATGGAGAACAGCCTAAGGGACCAGAGACTACAAACTTGACTCAAGGAAAAAGATCTTGGGGTGAGTATAACACCGGGCACATCTCCTGAGGCATACATCAACCAAATAACTGCTGCAGTGTATGGGCGCCTGGCAAACCTAAGAACAGCATTCCGACATCTCAATAAGGAATCGCTAAGGAACCTGTACACCGTGGACATTAGGCCTGTAGTGGAATATGCAGCACCAGTTTGGAACCCACACCTAGGGAAGCAGGTAGAGAAAGTGCAAAGATTTGCAATAAGACTAGCCCCGGAGCTAAGGAGCATGTCCTACGAAGAGAGGTTAAAAGAAAACGACCTGGCGATACTGAAGGACAAGAGAGAGAGGGGGGATATAACATAAAATACTGAGAGGAATCGACAAGGTGGACAGAGACAGGATGTTCCAGAGATGGGACACAGCAACAAGACTCAGATGAATTACAGGGATGTTAGGAAGTATTTCTTCAGTCAGAGAGTTGTTAGGAAGTGGAATAGACTGGAAAGTGATGTAGTGGAGGCAGGAACCATACACAGTGTCAAGACGAGGTATGATAAAGCTCATGGAGTAGGAAGAGGTCCTAGTAGTGACCAGTGAAGAGGCGGGGTCAGGAGCTATGACTCGACCCCTGGAATCACAACTAGGTGAGTATACCAGTATAACAGTATAACAGGAAGGGCACTGCAATGGATCAGAGAATACCTGACAGGTAGGCAATAACAAGTCATGGTCCGTGGCGAGTTATCACAGTGGGTGCCTGTGACAAGCGGGGTTCCACAGGGGTCAGTCCTAGGACCAGTATTATTTTTGGTATATGTGAATGACGTGATGGAAAGTATAGATTCAGAAGTGTCCCTGTTTGCAGATGATAGGAAGTTAATAAGGAGAATTTCAATCAGATGAGGACCAGGCAGGATTACAAAAAGGCCTGAACAGGCTGGAAGCCTGGTCCAGCAACTGGCTCCTCGAATTTAACCGCGCCAAATGCAAAGTCATGAAGATCGGGGAAGGGCAAAGAAGACCGCAGACAGTGTAAGGTAGATGGCCAAAGACTGCAAACCTCACTCAAGGAGAAGGATCTTGGGGTGAGTATAATACCGAGCACATCTCCTGAAGCGCACATCAACCATATAACTGCTGCAGCATATAGGCGCCTCGCAAATCTGAGAATAGCTTTCCGATACCTCAATAAGGAATCGTTCAAGACTCTATACACCGTGTACGTCAGGTCCATACTGCAGTGTGCAGCACCAGTTTGGAACCCACACCTTGTCAAACATGTCAAAAAAATAGAGAAAGTGCAAAAGTTTGCAACAAGACTAGTCCCGAAGCTAAGAGGTATGTCCTACGAGGAGAGGCTAAGAGAAATCGATTTGACGACACTGGAAGACAGGAAAGATAGGGGGGATATGATAACGACATGTAAAATACTGAGAGGAATCGACAAGGTGAACAGAGACAGGATGTTCTAGAGATGGGACACAGCAACAAGGGGTCACAGTTGGGAGTTAAAGACTCAGATGAATCACAGTGACATTAGGAAGTATTTCTTCAGTCACAGAGTTGTCAGAAAGTGGAATAGTCTGGGAAGTGATGCAGTGGAGGCAGGATCCATACACAGTTTTATGAAGAGGTATGATAAAGCGCAGGGAGCAGGAAGAGTGACGCAGTAGCGACCAGTAAAGAGGCGGGGCCAGGAGCTATGACTCGACCCCTGCAACCACAACTAGGTGAGTACACACACATACACAAACTAAACCATACCACGGGCGGGATATGAACCCGCGGTCAGAGAGTCTCAAAACTCCAGACCGTCGCGTTAGCCACTGGACCAGCTAGCCACAATAAGATTCGTCCAACTAGGTATATTTCTACACCATAGGAAGGTTAGCATAGGCCACCACTGTGACCACAAATGCAAGTTTTTACAGACGAATCTCCAGCTCAAGTCCCCTCACTGCCGTCAACATGACTCACGAAATCGTAATGACACGACTGCAAACAAACCATACCACGGGTATGGTTTGTTTGCAATCGTGTCATTACGATTTCGTGAGTCACACACACAACTGCCAGAGATTTGGAAAAGGCAAATGTGGTTCCTAAATAAAAAGGGGAAAGAGACCAGTATCTTTAACATCCATACTTTTAAAACAAATCTGGAGAAAAGGTTACTGGAGCACTCGGACACAAGATTTTCACAAAAATCCAGCATGAATTTTAGAGTCAAAAATCTGGATTTAAAAATATGCCCGAGTTCTACAACTGAATCACAGAGATAATAAAATAAAAGAAAATCTAATAAAACAGAGCTGGGTGGATTCTTGCAGTCTTGGACTGCAAGAATGTATTTGATAGTTTCATACCAGATGTTAATCCAGAAACTAGAGGAAGAAAAGGCAGAGCGCTCCAGTGGTTGAGGAAGTACCTGAGTGACAGAAGGTCCAGAGTAACAGATGGGATGTGACACCAGAAGTTAAGAACGTAATGAAGTCCCACAAAGATCAATATTACCACTCTTCCTAATATGGGTGAACGACCTGCCAGAGAGGAATGAGTTTTATACATTACTATTTGCTTATGTAACACCACACACACACACACACACACACACACACACACACACACACACACACACACACACACGCACAGGGCCAGGAGCTTGGTCTTGACCCCTGCAACCTCAACACACACACACACACACACTTTAAGCAGAGGTATGATAAAGCTCACACTAGTAGCGATCACACACACCCCCGCAACCTCAACTAGGTGAGTACACACACACACACACACACACACACACACAATATTTAGGTTAGCAAGATTCGGAATTCAGGCGGGGCCCAATATAAATTTAGGCGATATTGAAAAGTTATATATAATATTTTTCTCTGGCGAGGCGGGCAGGTGGTTGGGTGGTAATACAGAAGAGTGGGCAGAGGCAGCTGGCTGTAGATCACAGGCAGACTTTATCACCAGCTGCCAATACCAGTCTCTACATTTTAAGGCAGACACACACGCCACCAACAAGAAAGACATGTGGCAACGCATTTTTTTATTTAGGTATCGTAAACCTGCTCCCACTCACCCAACCCAGAGCCACTCCTCTCCATCATTACCCTTTTCCCCTTCTCTTTTATCTCTCACCTCCACTTCTCGAAAGATGGTCATTCCCAAATAATATTAAACTTCAGCTCTCTTGGAACGAAACTTTTGAAGCTGCCGAACCTGATGAACCCATAATGGAATGTTTGACGATATTCTCATTATTCTACTAAAGTCTCTCAGCTAAGGCTGACAAATTTTTACCACTATTTATGAACATAACCCATAATGTAACTTTCTTACAGAACTGGTTAGCAATAACTTGATGTATCCACTTTTGCTAGATAAAAAAGAGCTCTACTTTCTTTTCCCTAGCACTTCCACTTTTACCCACTTCGCCTAACCCAAAATCAATTCAACCTTCACCTTGTCTGGCCCGCCACTCTTTTCCCCAACTATCTTGTCTCACACTCTAACCTCTCCTTCCCCACCACCTCCGTAACACACGTTTCCTCCACCACACATTCACCACCTCCACCTTACCCTATCCCAAACACTCCCTCCACCACACGTTCCATAATTTCCACGCCTCCCCCACTCAAAACCACGTTCCTGCTCACCACCTCTCAAGAGACCTTAGGAAGCCCGGGAAGATATACAGCAACATAAATCAGTAACCCAGGTCAATAAACGTCCCCTCGAGATTGTTATCAGCTACAATCTTAAGTGTTCTCTAATACAACGTGTACACGAGCATAATAAAACAGTCATGAGTGTACTCTCCAAGCTCCCAGACCACACTGTTGCCTCAAACAGAAATGAATGCATTTAAGCAACTCAATGTAGACGGCTGACAGTAATGAACAAACGACGGTTATGGGGCAAACTTTTATCCTCCAGTTGCTGCACGACCCCTACTGGTTTAGTGTTTCCCCCCGAATATAAAAAAAAACAGGCGTAACTTTTCTGATCATTACCTGTGACCGGGTTCAAGGGTTCTTTCACCCTCGCATTATTTTGAAAGTAATTTTCTGATAACTCGCATCTTTTCCTGATCATTCCTAAGTGTTTTCCTTTAAGTGTCACTTGTAAGACCCGGGTAAAGTAACCATACATCATCGAAATTCATAATATGGTTAACCCAGTGACAAGAACACTTCCATATATGCAAATAACTCCTCTGAACATCAAACTCTTAATACCGTCCAGTATACATCCAAGTCAATAAATAATAATAATAACAGTTATTATAATCCGTGAAGGGTCAGAAAGTGCAACAACAGTGAAGGTTCGATCTCCCGTTAGTTAAGTGCAAGACAATCAATTCAGCGGCCACCTTTCGCACACTCTCAAGAGTAGCGTTTGAGATTACCTTGCGACGATATCAAGGATCACCGCCCCACGCGGCCTGGTCCCAGACCTGCACATCCGGTGAGACTCACCTTCAAACTCTGCATCTAGCCGCCATGTTGCTGCCATCTAGCAAACTTGGTCCAGACAAGAGCTGAGCGCCGCACACCATGTTTGTGCTTCATTCACTAACCGCTAATTTCCCTAGATCATGAAGATGTACTCTAACCTTTACCATGGACTCTCAAAACTTCAAAACTTTTCGACCTTCTTGAAGCTTCGAAACCTCTTGGATCTTCAAAACTTTTCGACCTTCTTGAAGCTTCGAAACCTCTTGGATCTTCAAAACTTTTCGACATTCTTGAAGCTTCGAAACCTCTTGGATCTTCAAAACTTTTCGACCTTCTTGAAGCTTCGAAACCTCTTGGATCTTCAAAACTTTTCGACCTTCTTGAAGCTTCGAAACCTCTTGGATCTTCAAAACTTTTCGACCTTCTTGAAGCTTCGAAACCTCTTGGATCTTCAAAACCCATAAACAGCAACCATCATCACTCGATTTCACAACAGCAGTTTCCCTTTAAAGCTGCAAAAGGTTTCAATAGCTTCATTAACAGCAGCAGCTGGATACTAATCAACTTCCGGTGTCATCACTGTTGTCTTCCTGGAAGGTCCAGGTGATCGGGTTAATTACACCTGGCAGGTGACATTCATCCGGCCTGCTGGTTCAGGACCGTACCTGACAATTAGCATCATACCTGAGCACTCCAGTGATAGCCATTTTCTAGTTATAAATCATTACAACTAATTTTAAATATTTAAACTAATTTAAGTAAGTATCGAAATGGCCGAGTATCGGCTATATTTACAGTATCGGTATCGGTGAAAAGTTCGCTGATAACGACAGATACTGCATCAGCAAACACACAGTTCACAAAACTGTTGTTCTTAAAGCGAAGCTAAAACACACTTCCTCTAGCCTCCAGACTAACATACTGGCACTCGTACTGTAGCCTCCAGACTAACATACTGGCACTCGTACTGTAGCCTCCAGACTAACATACTGGCACTCGTACTGTAGCCTCCAGACTAACATACTGGCACTCGTAGTGTAGCCTCCAGACTAACATACTGGCACTCGTAGTGTAGCCTCCAGACTAACATACTGGCACTCGTACTGTAGCCTCCAGACTAACATACTGGCACTCGTACTGTAGCCTCCAGACTAACATACTGGCACTCGTAGTGTAGCCTCCAGACTAACATACTGGCACTCGTAGTGTAGCCTCCAGACTAACATACTGGCACTCGTAGTGTAGCCTCCAGACTAACATACTGGCACTCGTAGTGTAGCCTCCAGACTAACATACTGGCACTCGTAGTGTAGCCTCCAGACTAACATACTGGCACTCGTAGTGTAGCCTCCAGACTAACATACTGGCACTCGTACTGTAGCCTCCAGACTAACATACTGGCACTCGTAGTGTAGCCTCCAGACTAACATACTGGCACTCGTAGTGTAGCCTCCAGACTAACATACTGGCACTCGTACTGTAGCCTCCAGACTAACATACTGGCACTCGTACTGTAGCCTCCAGACTAACATACTGGCACTCGTAGTGTAGCCTCCAGACTAACATACTGGCACTCGTAGTGTAGCCTCCAGACTAACATACTGGCACTCGTACTGTAGCCTCCAGACTAACATACTGGCACTCGTACTGTAGCCTCCAGACTAACATACTGGCACTCGTAGTGTAGCCTCCAGACTAACATACTGGCACTCGTACTGTAGCCTCCAGACTAACATACTGGCACTCGTAGTGTAGCCTCCAGACTAACATACTGGCACTCGTAGTGTAGCCTCCAGACTAACATACTGGCACTCGTAGTGTAGCCTCCAGACTAACATACTGGCACTCGTAGTGTAGCCTCCAGACTAACATACTGGCACTCGTAGTGTAGCCTCCAGACTAACATACTGGCACTCGTAGTGTAGCCTCCAGACTAACATACTGGCACTCGTAGTGTAGCCTCCAGACTAACATACTGGCACTCGTAGTGTAGCCTCCAGACTAACATACTGGCACTCGTAGTGTAGCCTCCAGACTAACATACTGGCACTCGTACTGTAGCCTCCAGACTAACATACTGGCACTCGTAGTGTAGCCTCCAGACTAACATACTGGCACTCGTAGTGTAGCCTCCAGACTAACATACTGGCACTCGTACTGTAGCCTCCAGACTAACATACTGGCACTCGTAGTGTAGCCTCCAGACTAACATACTGGCACTCGTAGTGTAGCCTCCAGACTAACATACTGGCACTCGTAGTGTAGCCTCCAGACTAACATACTGGCACTCGTACTGTAGCCTCCAGACTAACATACTGGCACTCGTAGTGTAGCCTCCAGACTAACATACTGGCACTCGTAGTGTAGCCTCCAGACTAACATACTGGCACTCGTAGTGTAGCCTCCAGACTAACATACTGGCACTCGTACTGTAGCCTCCAGACTAACATACTGGCACTCGTAGTGTAGCCTCCAGACTAACATACTGGCACTCGTAGTGTAGCCTCCAGACTAACATACTGGCACTCGTACTGTAGCCTCCAGACTAACATACTGGCACTCGTAGTGTAGCCTCCAGACTAACATACTGGCACTCGTACTGTAGCCTCCAGACTAACATACTGGCACTCGTAGTGTAGCCTCCAGACTAACATACTGGCACTCGTAGTGTAGCCTCCAGACTAACATACTGGCACTCGTACTGTAGCCTCCAGACTAACATACTGGCACTCGTACTGTAGCCTCCAGACTAACATACTGGCACTCGTAGTGTAGCCTCCAGACTAACATACTGGCACTCGTAGTGTAGCCTCCAGACTAACATACTGGCACTCGTAGTGTAGCCTCCAGACTAACATACTGGCACTCGTAGTGTAGCCTCCAGACTAACATACTGGCACTCGTAGTGTAGCCTCCAGACTAACATACTGGCACTCGTAGTGTAGCCTCCAGACTAACATACTGGCACTCGTACTGTAGCCTCCAGACTAACATACTGGCACTCGTAGTGTAGCCTCCAGACTAACATACTGGCACTCGTAGTGTAGCCTCCAGACTAACATACTGGCACTCGTAGTGTAGCCTCCAGACTAACATACTGGCACTCGTAGTGTAGCCTCCAGACTAACATACTGGCACTCGTAGTGTAGCCTCCAGACTAACATACTGGCACTCGTAGTGTAGCCTCCAGACTAACATACTGGCACTCGTAGTGTAGCCTCCAGACTAACATACTGGCACTCGTACTGTAGCCTCCAGACTAACATACTGGCACTCGTAGTGTAGCCTCCAGACTAACATACTGGCACTCGTACTGTAGCCTCCAGACTAACATACTGGCACTCGTAGTGTAGCCTCCAGACTAACATACTGGCACTCGTAGTGTAGCCTCCAGACTAACATACTGGCACTCGTACTGTAGCCTCCAGACTAACATACTGGCACTCGTAGTGTAGCCTCCAGACTAACATACTGGCACTCGTAGTGTAGCCTCCAGACTAACATACTGGCACTCGTACTGTAGCCTCCAGACTAACATACTGGCACTCGTACTGTAGCCTCCAGACTAACATACTGGCACTCGTACTGTAGCCTCCAGACTAACATACTGGCACTCGTAGTGTAGCCTCCAGACTAACATACTGGCACTCGTAGTGTAGCCTCCAGACTAACATACTGGCACTCGTAGTGTAGCCTCCAGACTAACATACTGGCACTCGTACTGTAGCCTCCAGACTAACATACTGGCACTCGTAGTGTAGCCTCCAGACTAACATACTGGCACTCGTAGTGTAGCCTCCAGACTAACATACTGGCACTCGTAGTGTAGCCTCCAGACTAACATACTGGCACTCGTACTGTAGCCTCCAGACTAACATACTGGCACTCGTAGTGTAGCCTCCAGACTAACATACTGGCACTCGTAGTGTAGCCTCCAGACTAACATACTGGCACTCGTACTGTAGCCTCCAGACTAACATACTGGCACTCGTAGTGTAGCCTCCAGACTAACATACTGGCACTCGTAGTGTAGCCTCCAGACTAACATACTGGCACTCGTACTGTAGCCTCCAGACTAACATACTGGCACTCGTAGTGTAGCCTCCAGACTAACATACTGGCACTCGTAGTGTAGCCTCCAGACTAACATACTGGCACTCGTAGTGTAGCCTCCAGACTAACATACTGGCACTCGTACTGTAGCCTCCAGACTAACATACTGGCACTCGTAGTGTAGCCTCCAGACTAACATACTGGCACTCGTAGTGTAGCCTCCAGACTAACATACTGGCACTCGTACTGTAGCCTCCAGACTAACATACTGGCACTCGTACTGTAGCCTCCAGACTAACATACTGGCACTCGTACTGTAGCCTCCAGACTAACATACTGGCACTCGTACTGTAGCCTCCAGACTAACATACTGGCACTCGCTGTACTCCAGACTAACATACTAGCCTCCAGTGTAGCCTCCAGACTAACATACTGGCACTCGTAGTGTAGCCTCCAGACTAACATACTGGCACTCGTAGTGTAGCCTCCAGACTAACATACTGGCACTCGTACTGTAGCCTCCAGACTAACATACTGGCACTCGTAGTGTAGCCTCCAGACTAACATACTGGCACTCGTAGTGTAGCCTCCAGACTAACATACTGGCACTCGTACTGTAGCCTCCAGACTAACATACTGGCACTCGTAGTGTAGCCTCCAGACTAACATACTGGCACTCGTACTGTAGCCTCCAGACTAACATACTGGCACTCGTAGTGTAGCCTCCAGACTAACATACTGGCACTCGTAGTGTAGCCTCCAGACTAACATACTGGCACTCGTAGTGTAGCCTCCAGACTAACATACTGGCACTCGTACTGTAGCCTCCAGACTAACATACTGGCACTCGTAGTGTAGCCTCCAGACTAACATACTGGCACTCGTAGTGTAGCCTCCAGACTAACATACTGGCACTCGTACTGTAGCCTCCAGACTAACATACTGGCACTCGTAGTGTAGCCTCCAGACTAACATACTGGCACTCGTACTGTAGCCTCCAGACTAACATACTGGCACTCGTAGTGTAGCCTCCAGACTAACATACTGGCACTCGTAGTGTAGCCTCCAGACTAACATACTGGCACTCGTAGTGTAGCCTCCAGACTAACATACTGGCACTCGTACTGTAGCCTCCAGACTAACATACTGGCACTCGTACTGTAGCCTCCAGACTAACATACTGGCACTCGTAGTGTAGCCTCCAGACTAACATACTGGCACTCGTACTGTAGCCTCCAGACTAACATACTGGCACTCGTAGTGTAGCCTCCAGACTAACATACTGGCACTCGTAGTGTAGCCTCCAGACTAACATACTGGCACTCGTAGTGTAGCCTCCAGACTAACATACTGGCACTCGTACTGTAGCCTCCAGACTAACATACTGGCACTCGTACTGTAGCCTCCAGACTAACATACTGGCACTCGTAGTGTAGCCTCCAGACTAACATACTGGCACTCGTACTGTAGCCTCCAGACTAACATACTGGCACTCGTAGTGTAGCCTCCAGACTAACATACTGGCACTCGTAGTGTAGCCTCCAGACTAACATACTGGCACTCGTAGTGTAGCCTCCAGACTAACATACTGGCACTCGTACTGTAGCCTCCAGACTAACATACTGGCACTCGTAGTGTAGCCTCCAGACTAACATACTGGCACTCGTACTGTAGCCTCCAGACTAACATACTGGCACTCGTACTGTAGCCTCCAGACTAACATACTGGCACTCGTAGTGTAGCCTCCAGACTAACATACTGGCACTCGTACTGTAGCCTCCAGACTAACATACTGGCACTCGTAGTGTAGCCTCCAGACTAACATACTGGCACTCGTAGTGTAGCCTCCAGACTAACATACTGGCACTCGTACTGTAGCCTCCAGACTAACATACTGGCACTCGTAGTGTAGCCTCCAGACTAACATACTGGCACTCGTAGTGTAGCCTCCAGACTAACATACTGGCACTCGTACTGTAGCCTCCAGACTAACATACTGGCACTCGTAGTGTAGCCTCCAGACTAACATACTGGCACTCGTAGTGTAGCCTCCAGACTAACATACTGGCACTCGTAGTGTAGCCTCCAGACTAACATACTGGCACTCGTAGTGTAGCCTCCAGACTAACATACTGGCACTCGTACTGTAGCCTCCAGACTAACATACTGGCACTCGTAGTGTAGCCTCCAGACTAACATACTGGCACTCGTAGTGTAGCCTCCAGACTAACATACTGGCACTCGTAGTGTAGCCTCCAGACTAACATACTGGCACTCGTAGTGTAGCCTCCAGACTAACATACTGGCACTCGTAGTGTAGCCTCCAGACTAACATACTGGCACTCGTAGTGTAGCCTCCAGACTAACTTACTGGCACTCGTAGTGTAGCCTCCAGACTAACATACTGGCACTCGTACTGTAGCCTCCAGACTAACATACTGGCACTCGTACTGTAGCCTCCAGACTAACATACTGGCACTCGTACTGTAGCCTCAACAGTGACCTATACACACACTGTAGCCTCAACAGTGAGCTATACACACACTGTAGCCTCAACAGTGAGCTATACACACACTGTAGCCTCAACACTGAGCTATACACACACTGTAGCCTCAACAGTGACCTATACACACACTGTAGCCTCAACAGTGAGCTATACACACACTGTAGCCTCAACACTGAGCTATACACACACTGTAGCCTCAACACTGAGCTATACACACACTGTAGCCTCCACAGTGACCTATACACACGCTGTAGCCTCAACACTGAGCTATACACACACTGTAGCCTCAACAGTGACCTATACACACACTGTAGCCTCAACAGTGAGCTATACACACACTGTAGCCTCAACAGTGAGCTATACACACACTGTAGCCTCAACAGTGACCTATACACACACTGTAGCCTCAACAGTGAGCTATACACACACTGTAGCCTCAACACTGAGCTATACACACACTGTAGCCTCAACACTGAGCTATACACACACTGTAGCCTCAACAGTGAGCTATACACACACTGTAGCCTCAACAGTGAGCTATACACACACTGTAGCCTCAACAGTGACCTATACACACACTGTAGCCTCAACACTGAGCTATACACACACTGTAGCCTCAACAGTGAGCTATACACACACTGTAGCCTCAACACTGAGCTATACACACACTGTAGCCTCAACACTGAGCTATACACACACTGTAGCCTCAACACTGAGCTATACACACACTGTAGCCTCAACACTGAGCTATACACACACTGTAGCCTCAACACTGAGCTATACACACACTGTAGCCTCAACAGTGAGCTAAACACACACTGTAGCCTCAACACTGAGCTATACACACACTGTAGCCTCAACACTGAGCTATACACACACTGTAGCCTCAACAGCGAGCTATACACACACTGTAGCCTCAACAGTGAGCTATACACACACTGTAGCCTCAACAGTGAGCTATACACACACTGTAGCCTCAACAGTGAGCTATACACACACTGTAGCCTCAACAGTGAGCTATACACACACTGTAGCCTCAACAGTGAGCTATACACACACTGTAGCCTCAACAGTGAGCTATACACACACTGTAGCCTCAACACTGAGCTATACACACACTGTAGCCTCAACACTGAGCTATACACACACTGTAGCCTCAACAGTGAGCTATACACACACTGTAGCCTCAACAGTGAGCTATACACACACTGTAGCCTCAACAGTGACCTATACACACACTGTAGCCTCCACAGTGACCTATACACACACTGTAGCCTCCACAGTGACCTATACACACACTGTAGCCTCAACACTGAGCTATACACACACTGTAGCCTCAACAGTGACCTATACACACACTGTAGCCTCCACAGTGACCTATACACACACTGTAGCCTCAACACTGAGCTATACACACACTGTAGCCTCAACAGTGACCTATACACACACTGTAGCCTCCACAGTGACCTATACACACACTGTAGCCTCAACACTGAGCTATACACACACTGTAGCCTCAACAGTGACCTATACACACACTGTAGCCTCAACAGTGAGCTATACACACACTGTAGCCTCCACAGTGAGCTATACACACACTGTAGCCTCAACACTGAGCTATACACACACTGTAGCCTCAACACTGAGCTATACACACACTGTAGCCTCAACACTGAGCTATACACACACTGTAGCCTCAACAGTGAGCTATACACACACTGTAGCCTCAACAGTGAGCTATACACACACTGTAGCCTCAACAGTGAGCTATACACACACTGTAGCCTCAACACTGAGCTATACACACACTGTAGCCTCAACACTGAGCTATACACACACTGTAGCCTCAACACTGAGCTATACACACACTGTAGCCTCAACAGTGAGCTATACACACACTGTAGCCTCAACACTGAGCTATACACACACTGTAGCCTCAACAGTGAGCTATACACACACTGTAGCCTCAACACTGAGCTATACACACACTGTAGCCTCAACAGTGAGCTATACACACACTGTAGCCTCAACAGTGAGCTATACACACACTGTAGCCTCAACACTGAGCTATACACACACTGTAGCCTCAACAGTGAGCTATACACACACTGTAGCCTCAACAGTGAGCTATACACACACTGTAGCCTCAACACTGAGCTATACACACACTGTAGCCTCAACAGTGAGCTATACACACACTGTAGCCTCAACAGTGAGCTATACACACACTGTAGCCTCAACACTGAGCTATACACACACTGTAGCCTCAACAGTGAGCTATACACACACTGTAGCCTCAACACTGAGCTATACACACACTGTAGCCTCAACAGTGAGCTATACACACACTGTAGCCTCAACAGTGAGCTATACACACACTGTAGCCTCAACACTGAGCTATACACACACTGTAGCCTCAACAGTGAGCTATACACACACTGTAGCCTCAACAGTGAGCTATACACACACTGTAGCCTCAACACTGAGCTATACACACACTGTAGCCTCAACAGTGAGCTATACACACACTGTAGCCTCAACAGTGAGCTATACACACACTGTAGCCTCAACAGTGAGCTATACACACACTGTAGCCTCAACAGTGAGCTATACACACACTGTAGCCTCAACAGTGAGCTATACACACACTGTAGCCTCAACAGTGAGCTATACACACACTGTAGCCTCAACAGTGAGCTATACACACACTGTAGCCTCAACACTGAGCTATACACACACTGTAGCCTCAACACTGAGCTATACACACACTGTAGCCTCAACACTGAGCTATACACACACTGTAGCCTCAACAGTGAGCTATACACACACTGTAGCCTCAACAGTGAGCTATACACACACTGTAGCCTCAACAGTGACCTATACACACACTGTAGCCTCAACACTGAGCTATACACACACTGTAGCCTCAACAGTGAGCTATACACACACTGTAGCCTCAACAGTGAGCTATACACACACTGTAGCCTCAACAGTGAGCTATACACACACTGTAGCCTCAACACTTAGCTATACACACACTGTAGCCTCAACAGTGAGCTATACACACACTGTAGCCTCAACGCTGAGCTATACACACACTGTAGCCTCAACAGTGAGCTATACACACACTGTAGCCTCAACAGTGAGCTATACACACACTGTAGCCTCAACAGTGAGCTATACACACACTGTAGCCTCAACAGTGAGCTATACACACACTGTAGCCTCAACACTGAGCTATACACACGCTGTAGCCTCAACACTGAGCTATACACACACTGTAGCCTCAACAGTGAGCTATACACACACTGTAGCCTCAACAGTGAGCTATACACACACTGTAGCCTCAACAGTGAGCTATACACACACTGTAGCCTCAACACTGAGCTATACACACACTGTAGCCTCAACACTGAGCTATACACACACTGTAGCCTCAACAGTGAGCTATACACACACTGTAGCCTCAACAGTGAGCTATACACACACTGTAGCCTCAACAGTGAGCTATACACACACTGTAGCCTCAACAGTGAGCTATACACACATTGTAGCCTCAACAGTGAGCTATACACACACTGTAGCCTCAACACTGACCTATACACACACTGTAGCCTCAACACTGAGCTATACACACACTGTAGCCTCAACACTGAGCTATACACACACTGTAGCCTCAACAGTGAGCTATACACACACTGTAGCCTCAACAGTGAGCTATACACACACTGTAGCCTCAACACTGAGCTATACACACACTGTAGCCTCAACAGTGAGCTATACACACACTGTAGCCTCAACAGTGAGCTATACACACACTGTAGCCTCAACAGTGAGCTATACACACACTGTAGCATCAACACTGAGCTATACACACACTGTAGCCTCAACACTGAGCTATACACACACTGTAGCCTCAACACTGAGCTATACACACACTGTAGCCTCAACACTGAGCTATACACACACTGTAGCCTCAACAGTGAGCTATACACACACTGTAGCCTCAACACTGAGATATACACACACTGTAGCCTCAACAGTGAGCTATACACACACTGTAGCCTCAACAGTGAGCTATACACACACTGTAGCCTCAACAGTGAGCTATACACACACTGTAGCCTCAACAGTGAGCTATACACACACTGTAGCCTCAACACTGAGCTATACACACACTGTAGCCTCAACAGTGAGCTATACACACACTGTAGCCTCAACAGTGAGCTATACACACACTGTAGCCTCAACAGTGAGCTATACACACACTGTAGCCTCAACAGTGAGCTATACACACACTGTAGCCTCAACAGTGAGCTATACACACACTGTAGCCTCAACAGTGAGCTATACACACACTGTAGCCTCAACAGTGAGCTATACACACACTGTAGCCTCAACAGTGAGCTATACACACACTGTAGCCTCAACAGTGAGCTATACACACACTGTAGCCTCAACACTGAGCTATACACACACTGTAGCCTCAACAGTGAGCTATACACACACTGTACCCTCAACAGTGAGCTATACACACACTGTAGCCTCAACAGTGAGCTATACACACACTGTAGCCTCAACAGTGAGCTATACACACACTGTAGCCTCAACACTGAGCTATACACACACTGTAGCCTCAACACTGAGCTATACACACACTGTAGCCTCAACAGTGAGCTATACACACACTGTAGCCTCAACAGTGAGCTATACACACACTGTAGCCTCAACAGTGAGCTATACACACACTGTAGCCTCAACACTGAGCTATACACACACTGTAGCCTCAACAGTGAGCTATACACACACTGTAGCCTCAACAGTGAGCTATACACACACTGTAGCCTCAACAGTGACCTATACACACACTGTAGCCTCAACAGTGAGCTATACACACACTGTAGCCTCAACACTGAGCTATACACACACTGTAGCCTCAACACTGAGCTATACACACACTGTAGCCTCCACAGTGACCTATACACACGCTGTAGCCTCAACACTGAGCTATACACACACTGTAGCCTCAACAGTGACCTATACACACACTGTAGCCTCAACAGTGAGCTATACACACACTGTAGCCTCAACAGTGAGCTATACACACACTGTAGCCTCAACAGTGACCTATACACACACTGTAGCCTCAACAGTGAGCTATACACACACTGTAGCCTCAACACTGAGCTATACACACACTGTAGCCTCAACACTGAGCTATACACACACTGTAGCCTCAACAGTGAGCTATACACACACTGTAGCCTCAACAGTGAGCTATACACACACTGTAGCCTCAACAGTGACCTATACACACACTGTAGCCTCAACACTGAGCTATACACACACTGTAGCCTCAACAGTGAGCTATACACACACTGTAGCCTCAACACTGAGCTATACACACACTGTAGCCTCAACACTGAGCTATACACACACTGTAGCCTCAACACTGAGCTATACACACACTGTAGCCTCAACACTGAGCTATACACACACTGTAGCCTCAACACTGAGCTATACACACACTGTAGCCTCAACAGTGAGCTAAACACACACTGTAGCCTCAACACTGAGCTATACACACACTGTAGCCTCAACACTGAGCTATACACACACTGTAGCCTCAACAGCGAGCTATACACACACTGTAGCCTCAACAGTGAGCTATACACACACTGTAGCCTCAACAGTGAGCTATACACACACTGTAGCCTCAACAGTGAGCTATACACACACTGTAGCCTCAACAGTGAGCTATACACACACTGTAGCCTCAACAGTGAGCTATACACACACTGTAGCCTCAACAGTGAGCTATACACACACTGTAGCCTCAACACTGAGCTATACACACACTGTAGCCTCAACACTGAGCTATACACACACTGTAGCCTCAACAGTGAGCTATACACACACTGTAGCCTCAACAGTGAGCTATACACACACTGTAGCCTCAACAGTGACCTATACACACACTGTAGCCTCCACAGTGACCTATACACACACTGTAGCCTCCACAGTGACCTATACACACACTGTAGCCTCAACACTGAGCTATACACACACTGTAGCCTCAACAGTGACCTATACACACACTGTAGCCTCCACAGTGACCTATACACACACTGTAGCCTCAACACTGAGCTATACACACACTGTAGCCTCAACAGTGACCTATACACACACTGTAGCCTCCACAGTGACCTATACACACACTGTAGCCTCAACACTGAGCTATACACACACTGTAGCCTCAACAGTGACCTATACACACACTGTAGCCTCAACAGTGAGCTATACACACACTGTAGCCTCCACAGTGAGCTATACACACACTGTAGCCTCAACACTGAGCTATACACACACTGTAGCCTCAACACTGAGCTATACACACACTGTAGCCTCAACACTGAGCTATACACACACTGTAGCCTCAACAGTGAGCTATACACACACTGTAGCCTCAACAGTGAGCTATACACACACTGTAGCCTCAACAGTGAGCTATACACACACTGTAGCCTCAACACTGAGCTATACACACACTGTAGCCTCAACACTGAGCTATACACACACTGTAGCCTCAACACTGAGCTATACACACACTGTAGCCTCAACACTGAGCTATACACACACTGTAGCCTCAACACTGAGCTATACACACACTGTAGCCTCAACAGTGAGCTATACACACACTGTAGCCTCAACACTGAGATATACACACACTGTAGCCTCAACAGTGAGCTATACACACACTGTAGCCTCAACAGTGAGCTATACACACACTGTAGCCTCAACACTGAGCTATACACACACTGTAGCCTCAACACTGAGCTATACACACACTGTAGCCTCAACAGTGAGCTATACACACACTATAGCCTCAACAGTGAGCTATACACACACTGTAGCCTCAACACTGAGCTATACACACACTGTAGCCTCAACAGTGAGCTATACACACACTGTAGCCTCAACACTGAGCTATACACACACTGTAGCCTCAACAGTGACCTATACACACACTGTAGCCTCCACAGTGACCTATACACACACTGTAGCCTCAACACTGAGCTATACACACACTGTAGCCTCAACAGTGAGCTATACACACACTGTAGCCTCAACAGTGAGCTATACACACACTGTAGCCTCAACAGTGAGCTATACACACACTGTAGCCTCAACACTTAGCTATACACACACTGTAGCCTCAACAGTGAGCTATACACACACTGTAGCCTCAACGCTGAGCTATACACACACTGTAGCCTCAACAGTGAGCTATACACACACTGTAGCCTCAACAGTGAGCTATACACACACTGTAGCCTCAACAGTGAGCTATACACACACTGTAGCCTCAACAGTGAGCTATACACACACTGTAGCCTCAACACTGAGCTATACACACGCTGTAGCCTCAACACTGAGCTATACACACACTGTAGCCTCAACACTGAGCTATACACACACTGTAGCCTCAACAGTGAGCTATACACACACTGTAGCCTCAACACTGAGCTATACACACACTGTAGCCTCAACAGTGACCTATACACACACTGTAGCCTCCACAGTGACCTATACACACACTGTAGCCTCAACACTGAGCTATACACACACTGTAGCCTCAACAGTGAGCTATACACACACTGTAGCCTCAACAGTGAGCTATACACACACTGTAGCCTCAACAGTGAGCTATACACACACTGTAGCCTCAACACTTAGCTATACACACACTGTAGCCTCAACAGTGAGCTATACACACACTGTAGCCTCAACGCTGAGCTATACACACACTGTAGCCTCAACAGTGAGCTATACACACACTGTAGCCTCAACAGTGAGCTATACACACACTGTAGCCTCAACAGTGAGCTATACACACACTGTAGCCTCAACAGTGAGCTATACACACACTGTAGCCTCAACACTGAGCTATACACACGCTGTAGCCTCAACACTGAGCTATACACACACTGTAGCCTCAACAGTGAGCTATACACACACTGTCGCCTCAACAGTGAGCTTACACACACTGTAGCCTCAACAGTGAGCTATACACACACTGTAGCCTCAACAGTGAGCTATACACACACTGTAGCCTCAACACTGAGCTATACACACACTGTAGCCTCAACACTGAGCTATACACACACTGTAGCCTCAACAGTGAGCTATACACACACTGTAGCCTCAACAGTGAGCTATACACACACTGTAGCCTCAACAGTGAGCTATACACACACTGTAGCCTCAACAGTGAGCTATACACACACTGTAGCCTCAACAGTGAGCTATACACACACTGTAGCCTCAACACTGACCTATACACACACTGTAGCCTCAACACTGAGCTATACACACACTGTAGCCTCAACACTGAGCTATACACACACTGTAGCCTCAACAGTGAGCTATACACACACTGTAGCCTCAACAGTGAGCTATACACACACTGTAGCCTCAACACTGAGCTATACACACACTGTAGCCTCAACAGTGAGCTATACACACACTGTAGCCTCAACAGTGAGCTATACACACACTGTAGCCTCAACAGTGAGCTATACACACACTGTAGCCTCAACAGTGAGCTATACACACACTGTAGCCTCAACACTGAGCTATACACACACTGTAGCCTCAACACTGAGCTATACACACACTGTAGCCTCAACACTGAGCTATACACACACTGTAGCCTCAACACTGAGCTATACACACACTGTAGCCTCAACAGTGAGCTATACACACACTGTAGCCTCAACAGTGAGCTATACACACACTGTAGCCTCAACAGTGAGCTATACACACACTGTAGCCTCAACAGTGAGCTATACACACACTGTAGCCTCAACAGTGAGCTATACACACACTGTAGCCTCAACAGTGAGCTATACACACACTGTAGCCTCAACACTGAGCTATACACACACTGTAGCCTCAACAGTGAGCTATACACACACTGTAGCCTCAACAGTGAGCTATACACACACTGTAGCCTCAACAGTGAGCTATACACACACTGTAGCCTCAACAGTGAGCTATACACACACTGTAGCCTCAACAGTGAGCTATACACACACTGTAGCCTCAACAGTGAGCTATACACACACTGTAGCCTCAACAGTGAGCTATACACACACTGTAGCCTCAACAGTGAGCTATACACACACTGTAGCCTCAACAGTGAGCTATACACACACTGTAGCCTCAACACTGAGCTATACACACACTGTAGCCTCAACACTGAGCTATACACACACTGTAGCCTCAACAGTGAGCTATACACACACTGTACCCTCAACAGTGAGCTATACACACACTGTAGCCTCAACAGTGAGCTATACACACACTGTAGCCTCAACAGTGAGCTATACACACACTGTAGCCTCAACACTGAGCTATACACACACTGTAGCCTCAACACTGAGCTATACACACACTGTAGCCTCAACAGTGAGCTATACACACACTGTAGCCTCAACAGTGAGCTATACACACACTGTAGCCTCAACAGTGAGCTATACACACACTGTAGCCTCAACACTGAGCTATACACACACTGTAGCCTCAACACTGAGCTATACACACACTGTAGCCTCAACACTGAGCTATACACACACTGTAGCCTCAACACTGAGCTATACACACACTGTAGCCTCAACAGTGAGCTATACACACACTGTAGCCTCAACAGTGAGCTATACACACACTGTAGCCTCAACAGTGAGCTATACACACACTGTAGCCTCAACAGTGAGCTATACACACACTGTAGCCTCAACAGTGAGCTATACACACACTGTAGCCTCAACAGTGAGCTATACACACACTGTAGCCTCAACAGTGAGCTATACACACACTGTAGCCTCAACAGTGAGCTATACACACACTGTAGCCTCAACAGTGAGCTATACACACACTGTAGCCTCAACAGTGAGCTATACACACACTGTAGCCTCAACAGTGAGCTATACACACACTGTAGCCTCAACAGTGAGCTATACACACACTGTAGCCTCAACACCTCAACTGTACTGAGCTATACACACACTGTAGCCTCAACACTGAGCTATACACACACTGTAGCCTCAACACTGAGCTATACACACACTGTAGCCTCAACAGTGAGCTATACACACACTGTAGCCTCAACAGTGAGCTATACACACACTGTAGCCTCAACAGTGAGCTATACACACACTGTAGCCTCAACAGTGAGCTATACACACACTGTAGCCTCAACAGTGAGCTGTGCACACACTGTAGCCTCAACAGTGAGCTATACACACACTGTAGCCTCAACAGTGAGCTATACACACACTGTAGCCTCAACAGTGAGCTATACACACACTGTAGCCTCAACACTGAGCTATACACACACTGTAGCCTCAACACTGAGCTATACACACACTGTAGCCTCAACAGTGAGCTATACACACACTGTAGCCTCAACAGTGAGCTATACACACACTGTTCCCTCAACAGTGAGCTATACACACACTGTAGCATCAACAGTGAGCTATACACACACTGTAGCCTCAACAGTGAGCTATACACACACTGTAGCCTCAACACTGAGCTATACACACACTGTAGCCTCAACACTGAGCTATACACACACTGTAGCCTCAACAGTGAGCTATACACACACTGTAGCCTCAACAGTGAGCTATACACACACTGTAGCCTCAACAGTGAGCTATACACACACTGTAGCCTCAACAGTGAGCTATACACACACTGTAGCCTCAACAGTGAGCTATACACACACTGTAGCCTCAACACTGAGCTATACACACACTGTAGCCTCAACACTGAGCTATACACACACTGTAGCCTCAACAGTGAGCTATACACACACTGTAGCCTCAACAGTGAGCTATACACACACTGTAGCCTCAACACTGAGCTATACACACACTGTAGCCTCAACAGTGAGCTATACACACACTGTAGCCTCAACACTGAGCTATACACACACTGTAGCCTCAACAGTGAGCTATACACACACTGTAGCCTCAACACTGAGCTATACACACACTGTAGCCTCAACAGTGAGCTATACACACACTGTAGCCTCAACACTGAGCTATACACACACTGTAGCCTCAACAGTGAGCTATACACACACTGTAGCCTCAAGACTGAGCTATACACACACTGTAGCCTCAACAGTGAGCTATACACACACTGTAGCCTCAACAGCGAGCTATACACACACTGTAGCCTCAACAGTGAGCTATACACACACTGTAGCCTCAACAGTGAGCTATACACACACTGTAGCCTCAACACTGAGCTATACACACACTGTAGCCTCAACACTGAGCTATACACACACTGTAGCCTCAACAGTGAGCTATACACACACTGTAGCCTCAACAGTGAGCTATACACACACTGTAGCCTCAACAGTGAGCTATACACACACTGTAGCCTCAACACTGAGCTATACACACACTGTAGCCTCAACAGTGAGCTATACACACACTGTAGCCTCAACAGTGAGCTATACACACACTGTAGCCTCAACAGTGAGCTATACACACACTGTAGCCTCAACAGTGAGCTATACACACACTGTAGCCTCAACAGTGAGCTATACACACACTGTAGCCTCAACACTGAGCTATACACACACTGTAGCCTCAACAGTGAGCTATACACACACTGTAGCCTCAACACTGAGCTATACACACACTGTAGCCTCAACAGTGAGCTATACACACACTGTAGCCTCAACACTGAGCTATACACACACTGTACCCTCAACAGTGAGCTATACACACACTGTAGCCTCAACACTGAGCTATACACACACTGTACCCTCAACAGTGAGCTATACACACACTGTAGCCTCAACACTGAGCTATACACACACTGTAGCCTCAACAGTGAGCTATACACACACTGTAGCCTCAACACTTAGCTATACACACACTGTAGCCTCAACAGTGAGCTATACACACACTGTAGCCTCAACAGTGAGCTATACACACACTGTAGCCTCAACAGTGAGCTATACACACACTGTAGCCTCAACAGTGAGCTATACACACACTGTAGCCTCAACAGTGAGCTATACACACACTGTAGCCTCAACACTGAGCTATACACACACTGTAGCCTCAACACTGAGCTATACACACACTGTAGCCTCAACAGTGAGCTATACACACACTGTAGCCTCAACAGTGAGCTATACACACACTGTAGCCTCAACACTGAGCTATACACACACTGTAGCCTCAACACTGAGCTATACACACACTGTAGCCTCAACACTGAGCTATACACACACTGTAGCCTCAACACTGAGCTATACACACACTGTAGCCTCAACAGTGAGCTATACACACACTGTAGCCTCAACACTGAGCTATACACACACTGTAGCCTCAACAGTGAGCTATACACACACTGTAGCCTCAACAGTGAGCTATACACACACTGTAGCCTCAACAGTGAGCTAAAAATACACCGTAGCCTCCATGGTGAGCTAAAAATACACCGTAGCCTCCATGGTGAGCTAAAAATACACCGTAGCCTCCATGGTGAGCTAAAAATACACCGTAGCCTCCATGGTGAGCTAAAAATACACCGTAGCCTCCATGGTGAGCTATAAACACTGTAGCCTCCATGGTGAGCTAAAAATACACTGTAGCCTCCATGGTGAGCTAAAAATACACTGTAGCCTCCATGGTGAGCTATAAACACTGTAGCCTCCATGGTGAGCTAAAAATACACCGTAGCCTCCATAGTAAGCTATAAACACTGTAGCCTCCATAGTAAGCTATAAACACTGTAGCCTCCATAGTAAGCTATAAACACTGTAGCCTCCATAGTAAGCTATAAACACTGTAGCCTCCATAGTAAGCTATAAACACTGTAGCCTCCATAGTAAGCTATAAACACTGTAGCCTCCATAGTAAGCTATAAACACTGTAGCCTCCATAGTAAGCTATAAACACTGTAGCCTCCATAGTAAGCTATAAACACTGTAGCCTCCATAGTAAGCTATAAACACTGTAGCCTCCATAGTAAGCTATAAACACTGTAGCCTCCATAGTAAGCTATAAACACTGTAGCCTCCATAGTAAGCTATAAACACTGTAGCCTCCATAGTAAGCTATAAACACTGTAGCCTCCATAGTAAGCTATAAACACTGTAGCCTCCATAGTAAGCTATAAACACTGTAGCCTCCATAGTAAGCTATAAACACTGTAGCCTCCATAGTAAGCTATAAACACTGTAGCCTCCACAGGAGAGCTATAAACACTCTTACTATAGCCTCCACACAGTTATAACATACTGTAGCCTCCACACAGTTATAACATACTGTAGCCTCCACACAGTTATAACATACTGTAGCCTCCACACAGTTATAACATACTGTAGCCTCCACACAGTTATAACATACTGTAGCCTCCACACAGTTATAACATACTGTAGCCTCCACACAGTTATAACATACTGTAGCCTCCACACAGTTATAACATACTGTAGCCTCCAGAAAGTTATAACATACTGTAGCCTCCACACAGTTATAACATACTGTAGCCTCCACACAGTTATAACATACTGTAGCCTCCACACAGTTATAACATACTGTAGCCTCCACACAGTTATAACATACTGTAGCCTCCACACAGTTATAACATACTGTAGCCTCCACACAGTTATAACATACTGTAGCCTCCACACAGTTATAACATACTGTAGCCTCCACACAGTTATAACATACTGTAGCCTCCACACAGTTATAACATACTGTAGCCTCCACACAGTTATAACATACTGTAGGCTCCACACAGTTATAACATACTGTAGCCTCCACACAGTTATATCATACTGTAGCCTCCACACAGTTATAACATACTGCAGCCTCCACACAGTTATAACATACTGTAGCCTCCACACAGTTATGACATACTGTAGCCTCCACACAGTTATAACATTCTGTAGCCTTCACACAGTTATAACATACTGTAGCCTCCACACACAGCTATAAACACTATTAATGTAAACTCCTCACTGAGTCTGAAACGCTACTGCTACTGCATTTGCCACTGTTATAACTGTGTGGAGGCTACAGTATGTTATAACTGTGTGGAGGCTACAGTAAGAGTGTTTATAGCTCACTGTGGAGGCTACAGTGTTTATAGTTTACTATGGAGGCTACAGTGTTTATAGCTCACTGTGGAGGCTACAGTGTTTATGGCTCACTGTGGAGGCTACAGTGTTTATAGCTTACTATGCTACAGTTGCTGCTACTCTTCCCATGCCGTCAGCTGCTGTTGTTGCTCATGCCGCGGCTCCCCCTGCCAGCCACATTTTACCCCCTTTTCCCCCCCGTTTCCCCTCTAATCCATCAAGTGGCAACATCACTATTATTCATGTTTATACAGTCGAGTGAACAGCAACAATGAGGGAGGCGTAATGCACACTGCAGTTGCACAATCATCACAAACCCACCCAATCCATGCATGCATTTACGTTGCTACTCCCAATGGGCAATTTGCAAGAATTAAAAACAGTGACATTAACATATTTTCTTTGCTGATACGCTCCTAATAGTGAGAAAATTTGAATAAATGGTTTGGAAAACCGTCTAGTTGATAAATGAGACACTTGTGCAATATATAAGTTTGTTCTGGAAACGCCTCGCTAGCCAGTGGCTTCTTCAGTCCAATGCAGAGAAATCATTTCGTCTCTCGACCTCCGGGGAGAGAGGACGCACGCCTAGTAGCTACACCTGCCCTCTGGTGGTGACCTTTAGCAACTAGAAGACAAAATGGCGTACCGAGTGGGACAGAGGATTAACACTGTTTGTATACAGCTGATACGTGGCACACTTACTGGAACTACGATGCATACATTGCTGCCTGCTATCATCAGGGACGGCTATGGTGTCCCCAACGAGGAAGTTTATGGTGTTGCCTTAAATGGGATGAACAGAGTTTTCCTGAAACTGAATCATACCGGCGTCTACGACAGACTTGTTGACGAGTACCAGGAGAGGAAGGTGACAGTGAACTCGGCAGTGGAGGTTGTTCTGCATGACGTATCCAGGTACTACACATGGGTGAAGGTGAGAAATGTCCCTTTCGAGGCGACGGCGTATAGTATACAGGAGGTATTCCATAACTACGGAAAAGTCCATTCGGCAACGATGGGAGTATGGACAGAGGGGCCATATAAGGGAAGACCTGAGGGTTCTTATACCCTCAAAATGACGTTGGCTAGGCCCATACCGTCCTATGTCATGCTGGTGGAGTCCAGGACGCAAGTCTTTGTACACTATGCCGGCCAGAGAAAGACCTGTCGTCTCTGTAGCTCATATGAACATATGGCAGCACAGTGTCCTAGAAAGCAGCCTACCAGGGCTCCTGGTACGTTGGCAGTGGAGCAGAGACCATGTGAGTTGATGCCTGAGTTGCGAGAGGTGGAAGCAGTGACGAGTGGTAGATGGAGCGAAGAAGTAGAACGGGAAGTATCGACGGTCGGTACCTGTGTTACCCTCCCGGAGGTGACAGGGGAGGGGCCCCCATCGCCTGAGGGACAGGTGGACGTGGAAGAGTCTACCCAGGAGAAGCTGCTGGAAGCGGTTCTGCAGGAGTTTTTCGAAGAGAAGGTGGCCGGGGAGGATGGTCCTGAGAAGTCAAGTGAGATGCAGCTGATGGTTGAGCAGCAGGGACAGGTGAAGGGTCCGAGGAATGACAGAGAGGACATGGAAGTGGTGGTGGAAGTCCATCAGGAGGACGTGCAGGATGTAGATTTGTGTGTGAGTGAGAGCTCACGAAAAAGAACTGCGGGTGCTTTTGACCTAGATGAGGTTTTAACACCTGGGCAGAGACCCGGGAAGAAGTCATGGGTAGTGGTAGGGGAAAAGGCAAGCAGGGGAGGGGGTGTACCGGGGAAGATCAGTGGGGGGGGCAAGGAGGGGCTGGTGGACAGGTTAGAAAAAAGGATAAAAATGGTACAGGTACTGAGAAAGGTGAAGTGAGTAAGATACAGCGGCATAGGGGTAAACCCCCTCTTCTGGCAAATTCAAGTGTGTCACAATAAATGTCAATGGGCTTAAATCTGAGGTAAAAAGGGTTTGGTTAGAGTGGTTTTTACGAAGGTTTGATGTGGATGTATGTTTTTTGCAGGAGCATAACCATAGGTTAGGGAGTGAATTGAGTTTGAGGGGTTATAAAATGTTTGTCAGTAATGCTTTGCAATTAAAAGGAGGGGTAGCAGTAGCTGTAAAGGAGACCAGCCCATTGCGTGTCATGGGTTGGGAGGAGGGGGGAGGGGGGAGGGTTGTAAGGGTAGATGGGCACTGGGGGGTGGGGAGAGTATGTTTCATTGGTGTATATATGCCGGCATGTAACAATGTTAGAGTCAAAGTTGATTTTGTACGTGATGTTTTGATGTATTATTTGCGAGGTTTACCTTCTATAACTGTACTTGGAGGTGACTGGAACTGTGTGATTAGGTATGGTGATGTGACGCCGAGGGGGGCAGGATGTGTTTTAGGTGCGCTAAGGGATGTGTTAAGGGATGTGGGAGTTGTAGATGTGGTGGGTAGGGGGGAGTATGGGGTGGAGCACACGTTCATTCGTGGGAATTATGGGGCGAGGTTAGATAGGATATATGTGATGCAGGGGATTGGTGTGGAGAGAGTGAGGGCTTTTGATGTCGGTTTTTCGGATCACAGGGCGGTGATAGCTGATCTGCGGGTGGATGGTATAGTACGCATATATGCTGGGTATTGGAAATTGAATGTGAGGCTTCTGCAGGAGAGGGATGAAGGCTCATCCTTTGAGGAATGGTGGAGACATTGCTGGGAGGGTAGGGATGGTGGGATGGATTTGCTTGACTGGTGGGAGATGCGGGCAAAGACAGCAATAGCAGAGTTTTTTAGGATACGTGGAAAGGAACAGGCAAGGTGGAGATATGGTTTGCAAAACTACCTGGAGGGACAGCTAAATGCTGTTTACGACGGGGGGGGGGGAAGGGAAGATGTGCGAGGTGAGGTGGATGGTTTAAGGAGTAGGATTGAAGGATTGCATAATGAAAGGTTTAATGCGATTAGAGTTAGGGCAGGATTAGAGGAGGTGTTAAAGGGTGATCGACCATCAGGTTATGTCCTGAGAAAATTTAGGGAAAGGCAGATGGTGACTACCATAGCGCATCTAGTGGTCGCTGATGGGGGGGGAGGATATGTGGTGGGTCAAGGTCTTACTGATACAGATGATATTAGTGGTTATGCTGATTATTGGTTTAGGGAGAAATGGAGGAGGAACAAGGAAGTTGTCAGTGAGGAGGTATTTGGGGTTATGCAGAATACTATTGTATTGGGACAAGAGGAACGGGAAATGCTGGAGGGTAGTATTAGTGAGGAGGAGGTGGGGGAGGCGGTTTACGGGATGAGTCAGGGTAAGACGCCGGGCATTGATGGAATACCGAATGATTTTTATAGAGTTTATTGGGAATGCATTAGGTATGGGTTAGTGGAAGTCTTGAATCATATGTGGAGCAGTGGGAGGATGGGGAAGACCCAGAAAACAGGGATCGTCGTGTTGGTGCCGAAGAAGAAGGATGGGAAAGTATTGAATGATTATAGAGCAATATCCTTAATGTGTGCAGATTATAAAATTTATGCTAAAATTCTGGGCAATAGACTGAAGAAGGTTCTAGGATCAGTGGTACATGGGGGACAGTTTGGCATTCCGGGAAGAAGTATGAGGGACGGGCATAGTCACATAAGGGATTTTATTGAGGACTGCACCGGAGGGGGAATACTTGGATTAGATTGGGCTAATGCGTATGATTGTGTGAATAGGGATTTCTTAAAAGTTTGTTTGGAACAGTTGGGTTTGGGGGAGAAGGTGGTGAGATGGGTGCAAACCTTGTATGAGGGAGCAGTTATTAGGGTACAGGTTAATGGTAAGTTGGGGGACCCAGTACTGATGGAGAGAGGTTTGAGGCAGGGCTGTCCACTCTCTCAGTTATTGTTTGCCTGCGTACAGAATCCATTTTATGGGCTGGTGGATGAGGTGATGAATGAACATGGGATTAGGGGGGGTGGGCGGGGGGGGATTGTGGGGTACGTAGATGATACTACTGTGTTGGTAAGGCATGAGGAAGATCTAAGGAAAGTTGGTGGAATCATTCAGATTTTTGGGGATGCCACGGGTATGAGAGTTAATTTAATGAAGTCGAGACTATTAGAGGTGGGGGATTGGGTGGGAGGGGGCTTGGGGGAGGGTTTGGGATGGTCAGTAGTGGACAGAATTAAGGTTTGTGGAATATGGTACATGGAGGAAGTGCAGGAGAGTAGGAAGATAAATTCGGAATTAGTTACGAGCAGGGTTTTGGGTAGGCTAGGTGGCTTAAGGGCTAGGGACATAACATTACAGCAGAGAGTTTTAGTGGTCAACTCTCTGGTTTACAGTAAGGTGTGGGGAGTGGCTGAGGTGTTCCCTTTAAGAGCAGAGGATATTGCAGAAATCCAGAGGAAGGTTCTAAGGTATGTGTGGGGGTTTGGGAGGGCATGGTTGAGCAAGGACGTGGTGATGACGGAGGGGAGACGTGGGGGTCTTGGCCTGATGTCATTGGGTCATAGAGTAATGGCTTTATATATTAAACAAAGATATATCCGGACTGGGGGGAACAGGGGAGTCAGGGTAGGTAGGGTAATGGAGGATGCACGAAGATGGTGGTGTGGAAGGGATTTGCGGTATTGTGAGGATATGTTGAGGGTTTTATTACATGTTAAACAGGTGTCCACGTTAAAGGTCAAACGAATGGTGGGTGCCGTGGTAGGCAAGGGTGTCTTACAGGGACTTGCTGTATATCCAACATATGACTGGATAAGCATATGGAGGAAGTTTGGCTTGCTTAGAATAACAGCGAGGGTACGAGAGTTAGTATATCGTTTTCTGATGGGAATATTGGCCTCTAGGGATGTGTTATATAAAATGGGTCTTGTGAGAGAGGACTCATGCTTGCATTGTGGGGACATCGAAACGGCTTTTCATGCGGTATATTTTTGTCCCTCTTTGGAGGGGGTGAGGTTATGGATGTTGAGAGTTATCAGACTTTTGGGGGGGGGGCAATGGCCATTCCTACGGGCCTTAATGTTGGATGTAACTGGGGTGCCGGGTGATGTGGGTAGAGCCTTAATGTATGTTATGACGGATTATTTACATGTATCTTGGGGGATGAGGGAGGTTAGGGGAGAGTTGAGGATAAAAGCGTTAGCAGCGAGATTTTATAGAACTATGTGTAGGAATAGGCAAGTCTATGGTGGGAGGTGGGTAGTTAGTTTTTCGGAGGGTTACCGGAATCTCACTGTGGGGGGCCTTCTCCTCATGAACCCAGGGGGCGGGCAAAGGGTTGGTCTCCTACCGGGGGACACATGAGGGTGGGTTGGTTTAGGCTTCTTTGTAGTGTGGATGGTGGGAGGGTTATGAATAGAGTGGAAGGGTGATGAATGAGGATTTGGAATCTATGGTTATGTTCACTGCATACAGGATAACCTTAAAAACCATGATGACTAAACCTTGGGATCTCGGGTTTAGAGCAGAATGATGTTAAGATAAGCACACAAGTTAACTTGATCGTTGTATAACTTATGTTTGTGAAGTTCTGTGACCCTGCACAGTTGCTTTGTGGGAAAAATTTTCTGCTATGTTTATATATGAAATCATGATCTTTGGCTTAGTCAATTTTATAATCACATATAATGACACCTTTTTCTATGTACCTAATCATGTTATGTAATGATATATGAATTATAATGAATAGTGAGGTATTAGGTTAGGAGTGGACAATTTTATTGTGAGATGCCCTTAATGGGGTTTCTGTGAGATTGTAAACTGGTTTTGTTCAATGGTGTTATTGGGGAAAAAATAAGGATGGAACATGTACGAACTTGTTGTCAATATTTTTAATTATGACTACTGTATGTGCATGAGGAATTTTTATTCCCATGATATACGCCCAGTATAATAACATTGATAATAGGGAAAAGGGGGGGGGTAGTATGTGACGGCACGAAGTAAGTGCGGCGAGTCTTTAGGCAATGAGAATTATAATTATATGCTAATTATTTGTTTATATATTATCTTTTAGACTGTTTATATATATAAAAAAAAAAAAAAAAAAAAAAAAAAAAAAAAAAAAAAAAAAAAAAAAAAAAAAAAAAAAAAAAAAAATCAGCAATGATGTACTAGTGTTTCAAATAGGGAGATAAGGTTTTTATGTCCTGTAACTAGACAGTTTTGATACCTTATGTTAGGATTTTGTTAGTTGTATGGGTTGATACTTGCGTATATAATGTTATGTCTTTTACTTGAGGGTGTTTCCTGCCCAGTGTTTATGTGGGGAGTTTCATTGTGATATGTACCAATGTAATGTTTATTGTCGGCTTTGGTTTGCCTAATGTTTAAATTAATGTTCTTATCATTTTAATTTTTGTATGTTAAATAATATTTACTGTGCACTTTGATTTATGTGGACACAGACATAAAATTTTGAGTTTTTGGTTTTTGCTAATTTTTTTTGTTCGGTGCTGGAGCTCTCTCGCTCTTTATTATGTTTTTTTTTTTTTTTTTTTTTTTTTTATATTTTATTGAAAAACGCAATACATAGTTATACATGTAGACAATGTAAGCAATGAAACGTATCCATTATATATAACAAAAGAAAACTCCACATTCCCTGCCGTAGCACTAAACTTATACATAAGAACTAAACTAAGACAGCCCACAGCTTCATATACAGGTGGGTTTATTACATCCAAAATTGCAGCCATAAACACAATATGCAATATAACCCAAAGAATGTCACAGGTATTGACATTTTACATAAAATTGTATGTACGAAGACATTCTCAATTATCCAAAAATTCTTTACACACTTATTATTGTTGTATATTAAACTTCATATCAATACATAATACGTAACACCTCAATAATTACGAAACAAATAAAGGTTTGAAAATAATCTCCAAACCTCACCACAGAAAAACTAAACACAGTACAATATAACAAATGATTCATCCCACCTCACTTCCATACACTACATTCATCCCACCTCACGTCCATACACTACATTCATCACCACAAGCAAAATTACACAATCACGTATATTTAGTAATATTTTTCAAATATAATTTCCAGTTTTAAATAACAAACTTCTTCTACTATATAATGAAATATACATAGTCATTACTATTAAACATTAACTTAAACAAGACTATATTCTTATTCTACAGACCGCAGCATTTCTTGCCTCACCATCCTAACCCTACTTAACACATTGTACATCAACACGTCCTTATATACCCAACACTCGTCAATAATATTCATTGAACTTCACCAAATACCAATATACAACCCATACTGAGTACATGAAATTCTCTCTTACATACTGCTATATACACTTGATGTATGATAAAAATCACACACATTACATTATCTCATTATTAGCAGTACATTTGGTACACAGACATATTTATCACGCCCGCATGTCCTTTGCTTTAATACAACCACCAATCCTGATAATACATTACAACATATTCCAAATTTAACTTATCCATAACATACATCAGTATACCATTCTGAGTATGACAGTATACTTTTCACATGCACACTAATATTGCTCATTTCCATAACCATATAAAAAACGTAACTTTTCCCTTACAAACCACCACAAACTTACTTAAAACACACTCCACAACTACGCTGCCATTTCACACCATATCACGGAACTCCTCATACATTCCCAAATTCTGAGACGAGCCCGATGCAACCCCTGAAAATCCGAACACACCCCCCCCCCCCTTTTTTTTTTTTTTTTTTTTTTTTTTTTTTTTTTTTTTTCCTTACTCACGCCAACAAACCTCTGACATTCATACTTCGATATCCTTCAGGAAAAACCCTTTCCCATCTACTTCCATATATCCCCCTATTACGACTAAGTGTTTTGTACATTGTTGCAGCCAATACCTTCTTTCGCACCATCCAATCCCCATTACCCCTCATGGCCCATGATACGAAAACAAAATCAGTTATGATGTACACCAAAGCACGCTGCACAGACTCTTCCACACCTCCCACATCTAAACTCAATGCCCTTAATACCGATATCCCTCCCCCACCCACCCTCCTCAAAATCCCACCCATCCACTCCCGTATACACTCCAAATTTTTACAAAAATATACTACATGAAAAGCCGTCTCCCTATCCCCACACACCCTACATACGTCCTCCACCATCAACCCTCTCTCCCGAAGCACCACACCAGACGGCAATATTCCATGAAGGAAACGAAACATTACCTCTCTCACTCTTGGTCTGATGCGCACCAACCGCAACCTTACCCAAATGTCTCCCCATGCATACATTGGGTATATGCCCTCAACATTTGCAATCACCCTCACCCCTACAGCACGCTCCAGCACACCTACCCGTATCCTAGACGGATTTCTAACATACAATAAAGCTCGCAGCACATCCTCACACTCTCTCATCTCTGATCCTACCCACCACCTGCGTGCCTCCTCATATAATGCTTGCACGCCCTTCCCCACACGACCTTCCACTCGGAGAACCCCCCTCTTCAAATATATACACTTAACCCTTAATCTTATATCTATTAAACCCAATCCACCTTTGTCGACCGGTAGCATAACAACACTTCTACCCAACCAATCACACCCAGAACCCCATATATATCGAAAAACCTTTTTTAGCATTCTATTAATGTCCGGTCCTGCCAACGGATATACTGCTGCCACATGCCAGACCATACTATATAACATCACATTCACCACTATTACACGTTGATGTATCGTCAAATGCAAGGGTCTCAAAACATTTAACCTACCCACCAACCTATCCACTGCCCTCCCAGAATTAAGCATCCGTGCCTCCCCGGCATTTCCCATATAAATTATCCCACACACCTTTAGTCTATCCACCACACACCAACGCACAGCTGTGTCCCATCGCGCCCTCCCTACCCAATTCCCTAAGACCAATAATTTCGATTTCTCCACATTCACTTTTAAACCTGTAACACCTTCAAAACCACCAATTACATCCTCCACCTCATGTAAACTTTCCTCCCTGCTCATTAGAATTGTTGTATCATCCACATACCCTATTATTCCCATCCCACCATTCTCCACACCACGTACCTCCCCTAAACATCGCCCCACTGCCCTATAAAAAGGGTCCTGTATACAAGCAAACAACAGTTGAGACAGAGGACAACCCTGCCTTATGCCTCTACCCATTGAAACCCACTCACCCAATTTCCCATTCACCTGCACACGTACACCTACCCTATTATACAAAGTCTCAATCCAACGTACCATCTCTTCCCCAAAACCCTGCCTCCGTAAGATATGCCACAGTGCCTTTCGTTCTACGCAATCATACGCAGCCTGCCAGTCCAATGCTAAGACACCTCCACCCCTTTCATTCTCCCCCTCCATACTTTCCACAAAATCTTTTATTATTCCATGTCCCTCATACATCGTCCTTCCAGGCACCCCATACTGACCTCTCGCAACAACTCTATCTATCACGCACTTCAGCCTGTTCCCCAAGATTTTTGCGAATATCTTATAATCAGCACATAACAACGACAACGCCCTGTAGTTCTGCACTGTAGTAGGGCCTTCCCCTTTTGGAATCAATACTACTACTGCAGTACGCTGCAACTCGCCCATCCTCCCCTCACTTTTCATCACATTCATCAGGTTCACTAAAAAATCCTTCAACACACTCCAATTCTTCACATAGAATTCACAAGGTAACCCATCTATACCTGGCGCTTTACCTCTCGCCATATTCTCCAAAGCTCTCCATACCTCCCCCTCTTCAATATCCCCTCCCAATGCCATACGATCACTTCCACTCAGCACACAAGATACATTCTCTCCCAATCTCTCTAAATCCTCTCCGTTCACTCCTACACTCCTCAAATATTTTCCAAACCAACTATCCATAAAACCACTCATACCCTCAGTAGTTCTCAACTCCTGACCCTTCGTATACCCACCTAAGTCCTCGTGTACTACCAGCTTATCAATTTCCATTGCCAACCTGCGTCTCCGCTGACCCCGTAACACACAGGCTGACGGCCTGTCACCCCAAATCGCCTCCTCTAACCCACCTTGCACCCTCGCCTCATCAAATCTCTCATTGTGCATATCCCTTATCTGCCACTTTAATGCTTCAATTTCCTCCATTGGATACACACCTGTCACAGCACCCCTCTGATAACAACCCTGCAACCGCCCCTCTAAATACTGTTGAAGCCCAAATGTCATCCATGCCTCATTCTTTCCCCTTCGCACATAGTATTGCCTGATCCTCGTCTTTGCAACCCCATCCCACCACCCCAATAAATCGCTTGCACTCTTACCCCCACCCCATAAGTCCTCCCACAAACTTTCAAAATCCCCTCCCTCCACCCCCTCACCCAGTAGTCGTACATTCAGCTTCCAGTACCCCAAATATCTCTTAGGCAAACCGTCCCAATTTAAATCAGCATAAACCGCCCTATGATCTGAATAAACGACATTCACCGTCTGCACCCGCGTCACCCTCACTCCCCTTGTCACATACAACCTATCTAATCGTGCAGCATATCCCTTTCTATGAAAAGTGTGCTCTATCTCGCAATCCCCTCCATCAACTATATCCCTCAATCCCACACCTCTCAATAGATCCCCTAAACCTGCCAAAAAACACCCTGCCCCTCTCGGTTCCACATCCTTCCTGCGCACCACACAGTTCCAGTCGCCACCAACTATTGTCACAGACGGTAATGACCGCAAATAATATACCAATACGTTATTCACAAATTCATTCTTTACCCTTACATCATTCTCAGCCGGCACATACACACAAATGACTGCCATCCGCTCACCTCTCCACCACCCATCTATTCTTAACACACGACCCCCCCCCCTTCACTCCTAAGAACAACAAACGGGCTCGTCTCTCGGATCAGGATTCCCACCCCTCCCTTCATTCGCTCCGAATACATCACAAACACTCTGTACCCATCCACCTCCAATTCCTTTCCCAACTTGAAATTATGTTCCTGCACAAAAACAATGTCTATAGCATAACGTCTTAAAAATCCCTTTACCCACAGACGCTTCTCACTCGCACACAATCCATTAATATTCACTGTCATGCACCGGAAACCTACTTATGTGATTTCACCCTCTGCCCCTTTTCACCTTTCACTGACACGCTTTCAGTGTGTCTGCTGCGTCCACTTTTCTCTCCACTGCCCACTGGTGGCTTCCCCTTATCCAACACCTGATCAGGCGTACCTTTAGTGCTCCCACGCACCACATCAACCCATGGCTTTTTCCCCGGTCTCTGTGCCGGGGTCAAAACATCATCAGAGTCAGAATATGTCGCCGCCCTCTTACGGTTGACACACTCTGCATCCATTTCCAACTCACTGGATGCCTCCCTGTGAATCTCAGCAGTCACCTCAATTACTTCCACCACTCCTGGCGAGTCATCTGCCATGTTCGCCAATCTTCCAAGTTGCTCATCTTCAATCTGAACATTACTCCTCACCATGCTTAAGTTATCCTCAGCAACTTGCTTCTCAAAGGATTTTTCCTGCACGTTCACCAGTAGGCCTTCCTCTACCCGCACGTCACCAATCTGCACAGTCTTCCCGTTCTCCATGGCAGATGCCTCACTTCCCACCAACTGTGACAGTGATGGGCTGGTACCCACCAGTGGCAGCTCACGCTCCACTTCCTCACTCCAGGAAGTGCCACTTCTATGTACAGGTGCCTCATCAGCATGACCCACCTCTGGTTCTGGCTCTTTCACCTTCTCACTACCTAGGTCCTTTCTCCGCTGCCATCTCCCACACTGGGCCGCCATATGGTCATATGCACCACATAACCTACACGTCTTCTGCTGCCCAGCGTAGTACACCATTACCTGTGTCCTAAATGCGTCCAGTATGACGTAAGACGGGATGGCATGCCTCAACTCCATCTTGATCGTGAACGTACCATCCGGCTTGCCGGCATACGCCCCATCCGTCCATTTACCAGCCATAGCCAGGTGTACAGGTCCATACTGTTCAAAAACATACCGCAGATCATTCTCGTCCGCCTCAAATGGCACATTTCGGATTTTCACCCATGTGTAATGCTTCGACACGTCGATTAGGCGAACACGTATCGCTGAATTAACATCCACGCTCCTGTCCTGGTACTTGTCAACCAGCCGTTCATACACTCCAGCTGAACTTAGCTTGACGAAAATACGATAGGCACCATTTAGTGCCACACCATACAGTTCTTGATCCGCAACACCATAGGTGTCACGGATAATTTGCGGTAAAAGCACTTGTGCAGACTGAGGCGTTATTGCACCACGCAATAATTCAATGCACACTGTGTGCAAACGCCTTCTCACAGACTGCGCCATGTTGTGAAAATATGTCTTCTCCAATGGCCAGCAGAGTGCAGTAGTCACACGTCCGCACTCTTACTGATCAGGAGAAGACTGGAGGTGAAGTGATTTATTATGTTAAGAGTTTCCTGCTATTTGCGGGAAGTATTATGTGGTATGTCTTTGTAATTTTATTGTAGGGTTGGGTTAGCCTTTGTTTAAGTAATGTATAATTTTATCCTTCGTATGCTGATTTGTAGGTTTATTTTCTGAGCAGGTGTTATCCTGTTCGTTTCATTAGTTCGGTGATGGTATATTCTTTAATACAATATGAATGTAACACTTGTGGTCATTGTATTTTCAAACGGTTAATAATTGTGTTCTTTTATTTATTTATATCTTGTACTGTGTCCTTTTAAATAAAAATATAAAAAAAAATGCAGAGAAATGTGGAATATGAGTAGTTTGAAGTAATCAGTCGCTGAGCCTGGAGTCTGTGTGTTCAGTCCATCAAGAATGATGGTGAGGAACTATTAGTTATTTCTAGCATGGATTGTCCCACTCTTAAGAAAGTTACAGGGAAGCTAGCTCACGTTCAAGTTACTTTATTTATATTTACTCTATTTAAACCCAAAATAACAAAAAAAAATATTAAAATAACTGTTAAAAATGGGAATAAGATATCGTGACAACGAGGCCGGGTAAACACATGCGATACCGAGGAGGCCACGTACGTTGCAAACCGTACGTTGCAAATTATATGTCGCAAACCGCACGTTGATATTCCTTTGACATAACTGATGAGTTTCGAGAGAGTTTCTACTCCCCGAGCCTGGCCATAGACCAGGCTCGTCTGCTGCTTGCCTGGTCAACCAGGCTGTTACTGGTGGGGGCTCGATGGCCCATGTATCCATCACACCCTGGTTGATCTGGCACTTCGTGGACATACTTGTTCAATTTCTTCTTAAAACTTCTACACTTGTTCGAGCAGTGTTTCTGATATTTGCTGGTAAGATGAATAATCTGGAGCCACGGATAGTGATACAGTGTTTCCTTATTGTGCCCACGGCGCCCCTGCTTTTCACTGGGTTTATTTTGCACTTCTGCCCGTATCTCTCTAGTATGTCTTTATGGCAGTGCGTAGATCTGGGAGAAAGTCCTCAAGTACTTTCCAGATATATGTTATCGTACATCTTTCTCTCTCTCTCTCTGTCTCTCTCTCTCGCTCGCTCTTTCTCTCCTCCGCTTCAATGCAAATTGAACATTGCAAATCACACTTCGATTATGAAGATGGCTGCAATATTCCCTGGCAACTCATCACACACTCCTTCCAGTCATCATATTCATCACCTAATTGACGAGACATTGTATAACAAAAACAATTCAGCTGCAGCAAATTAACATTACAGCAGGTTTCCATTCTCATTTCTGACTTGACTGAGATTTTGGAGGGCCTAAAACTTTGTCCTGGGCGCTGTTTACTGTATCTAATGTATTATCCAGCCCGGTTTCACGGGCATTAAGGTACCCCCTTGAAGAAGCGAGTACGGAGGTATAAACCACGTACTGCAGAGCATCCTACGTGCCCTACCTTGCCTTCTCCAGCAGCAATACCAACTCCTCAACAGGTTGTTAGGTAAGACACATATGCAACAGTTAGACAACTTTATTCCGAAACGTTTCGGAATAAAGTTGTCTAACTGTTGCATATGTGTCTTACCTAACTACCTGTTGGTATTGTGTACCATTTTGTTCATCCTCAAGAGGTACTTACTTCTCCCTCCTCTACTGCTGCTGACAGCCTCGCTACTTACCTGAAATTAGAAAAATTATGTAAGCACAGTAGAATTATCTTAATTATGTTTGCCAGGAATATCATTGTAAAAATATATATTATTAAGCTCATTTTTACCACAAGATTATATTTGCACAAAAATTAAATCCTATGCTAGAGTAGATAATTCAATTATTACCTCTAATACATCTGTAACAAATATAATGATATTCAAGTGTTATTTGAGAAAGTATAATAATGATATTCAAATTGTAAATATTTTGGAAAACAGTTTAAAAGATCAAGATTCAGTATGGCATCAAAATTTTTTTTTCAAAAAAAATAAATTCGTATATATTTGTATCTATAATACGGTAAAATATTAGAGTAAATGCAATAATTAAAGACGTACACAACACACTGTATATACCGGCAGATGGGCAGTAATGTATTTAATACTGACCTGAAGTATACATGTTATGTAAGTGTATATCAATCTGGAGGTTAGGTTAGGTAAGGTTCGTCAGGAAACAGGACAAATGTTTCCTGACGCGGGTCTTAGATGATGACCCGCCTTTGGAGCTTTTGGTCATCTGACCGAGGCCTTCCGCTGGCTTACCGGTCCACCCCTTTAAGAATTATGGTCATTTATAACCTATAAACTGTTTATCATCAATGTGGAGTACAATAAACTGTGATTACAACCTGACTGGAGTTTACGTAGAGTTCACCTGGAGAGTTTCGGGGGTCAAACATGAATTTGTGTTGATAAATTAGACACATGTGCAACTCTTGGGTATCTTTATTGAGGAAACGTTTCGCCACACAGTGGCTTCATCAGTCCATACGTAGGAGAAACTTGAAGAGAATGAGGTAATCAGTCCCTCAACGTTGAGTCGATGTGTTCAGTCCATCAATCTTGAATCCATCAATCTATTCAAGATTGATGGACTGAAAACATCGACTCAAGGTTGAGGGACTGATTACCTCATTCTCTTCCTGTTCTTCAAGTTTCTCCTACGTATGGACTGATGAAGCCACTGTGTGGCGAAATGTTTCCTCAATAAAGATACCCAAGAGTTGCACATGTGTCTAATTTATCAACATGTCGGTTCTCTGAACCATTCAAATGAATTTGTGTGTTGATAAAGTAAAGGATAGCCAACAGGATCTCTGGGATGAGATCAACAATGAACTAACAAACATTGCATGGGAAACCAACCTGAGTTGAACCAAACCCAGAAAACCTGAAAGGCTATACCCCCCCACACGAACAAAACGTTATATACCCCCCACACGAACAAAACGTTATATACCCCCCACACGAACAAAACGTTATATACCCCCCCACACGAACAAAACGTTATATACCCCCCACACGAACAAAACGTTATATACCCCCCACACGAACAAAACGTTATATACCCCCCACACGAACAAAACGTTATATACCCCCCACACGAACAAAACGTTATATACCCCCCACACGAACAAAACGTTATATACCCCCCACACGAACAAAACGTTATATACCCCCCACACGAACAAAACGTTATATACCCCCCACACGAACAAAACGTTATATACCCCCCACACATAAGCAAATATCCAGTATTAGTCCTATAGTCTAAATGAAATTCATACACAGATGACAACAAAGAAATGAACGAAATCCTGAAAGAACACCATGAGAATTGAAAACTCAGATAATTTCTTAACTAACTTTGGCCACTCTAGAATCACGTGTTTCTCACAAACACACATCATCGAGACATCGAAGAACAAATAAACATGGTCATGCACGGAACACCTTGAGCTGATTCCTGGAATTCGGTTTTTATAATGAAATACGAAGTAGCATTAACACGTGCACGCAAGTGTTCTTAAGCGCAGCCAAAGTCAACAGGGATTACAACAGAAATATCTTGTGATAAATGGTTTGAAAAACCGACAAGTTGAACATTGAGACACTTATGCAGCATATAGGAATCTTTATTCAGGAAACGTTTCGCCACACAGTGGCTTCATCAGTCCAATACAAAGAGGAAGGCGTAAGTGTCTCAATCTTCAGAAATATCTTGGCACAATTGAAGCTTAGAGAACCAAAATGTGACCATAAAGTGATATATTTACTGACCTCATATTATGGACTATCAGTAAAAGTAAGGAATTAAATTGCTAATCGAGAACAGATTGGTAATGAACAAAGTGGAGTTTCAGTAAAGCAAACATTTAAGTCCCCCACCGCACGGTGTTAACACCCTCACTGTTGCTCATCCTCAGAGCAGACAGCCAGTTTTCTTAGTACCGGAGACGGACCCTGGGCCCGGTTTGTCTTGTGCTTGCCTGCTCAACCAGGCTGTTGCTGCTGGCTGCCCACTGGTCCACATATCCGCTACAGTCAGGTTGATCTGGAACTTAGTGGAGGTAAACCATACCCCCGGCCGGGATTGAACCCGCGGTCATAGTCTCAAAACTCCAGCCCGTCGCGTTAGCCACTAGACCAGCTAGCCAATCGTGTCATTACGATTTCTTGAGTCTCGTTAGTGGAGGTACTTGTCAAGTTCCCTCTAGATGACTTCTACACTTGTTCTTGTCCTAAGGCCGGGCTCTGAGAGTAGAAATACTCTCGGAATTCTGGTAAGATGTTAAAAAGTCTGAGGCCACGACTGTTGATACAATGTTCACTTGTGTCCACGCGGTGCTTCTGCCCTTCACTAGACTTATTCTACATTTTCTCAGTCTAGTATGCTATGGCAGTGTGCAGATTTCAGACTAGGAATCCATGTATATAATATCTCACTCTCGCTGACTCATTCTTTGTGTCTCTCTCTCCTTCGCCCCAGGGAGTACATATATAGGAGTCTAAGGTGTTCCCAGCAATTTAATTCTTTTATTAGCTTTATTGGCACTATTTCCCTCGTTCTGAAAGTTATCATTATCCACCCCATCATTTTTCTGGCTTTTGTGACATTTGACTTATTTATAAGTCTTTTTGTAATTAAAAAGTCAGCTGACATAATTATTCCCAGATCCATGTGTGGGAAAAACGAGAATCAAAATAAACACGACAGATCATTCCATAAAACATCAGAAAGAGGAACAGAAAAACATGAAAAATAATATTTTCAGGTAAAATATACAAGATAAGATAAGATAAGATTTCGTTGGGATTTTTAACCCCGGAGGGTTAGCCACCCAGGATAACCCAAGAAAGTCAGTGCGTCATCGAGG